>NC_051186.1:130905642-131168142 GCF_013339695.2 Rhipicephalus sanguineus
CTCCAAGAACTAGAGGTGGCTACCTACTACTGCATACTACAGAGGAGGGACAGACCTACGCCCTGAGGAGCTTCGCCCCTAAAAGATTCCCACTTTAGTCTCCGATTAGCCTGCTTCACAAGTTGCTTATCATATGGTAGCCTGCAGCGATCACGGCGGCTTGTAACAAGGCAGTGGACTCAGCACATTGAGAAGCCCAGCTTTCAAGTTTGCCCTGTAGCTTGATCTACCTCACCAGGGAGATGATCAGCGTCCACTGTTTTCTGGACTAAGAAGGCTACCCACCTGCGAAGAATTGTGTCTGTTCTTAATAATGTTTATTTCTCTCTCTACCTCACTCTCAGCAACGATGAGTTTACAGAGAGTTGTATACGCGCAAAAACAGGTCAACGTCGTTACTACAACTGAAAGCATCTGTTATACACATCTGAATCCATTCACCCGCTTCCATAAGTAACCGCTGCCAATGTATTTGGTGGGCAGCCTTCTTGAATTACGTTCAGAATAAGACACTGTCTGGCTATTCCAAAAAAGTACTAGTTATTGTTCAGCAAATTAATGCGCTTCTTATTGTGCGCACTTCATTTTAACGCCGCGAGTTTTCGCAGGCTTATGATATCGCGTAACAAGGAGGCGAGTTTATGGCAAACCGAAAATTTTTGACGAATAGCAAAAAAAAAAACCAATGACCAACAATATGCCGTATTGAAAATAGTTTATTCTTTTTTTTTTTCTTTTTTTTGACGTAGTCGTGCGTAAGTGGTCATTACGGGGTGGATCACTTACGCGTCATTTGTTGCGTCGTGGAGCGATCACGTGCTGCGAGCATGAACCAGAAAATGTCAGCCAATCAGTAACATCTAACGATCTACACGGAAGCTTACACAGTTTACGTATCGTGTTTGCTTGGAGGAGGCGGAGGGAAGGAGTAAAGGGCCATCTTCACCACCTTTCCCACCACCCCCCGCCCAAGCTGGCAAAAACTAGGAGGGCAAGGAACGACACCTAGTATATAAATTCGTACTCATTCATAACATTATATACACAGCCAGCTCAGTGTGGTTTCCATAAAAATTAATCGGCTGAACTTGGTCTTCCTCTTCAGAAAGACTTTAAATTAGAGGGTTCTTACCGTAAAAAAATTGGCACGAGGCTTATTCTGAAGACTTCTGCGAAGTACCTTGCTTTATCAGCCACATGTCTTGTTTAATAAGTGAGAATTTAAGATACTAAAGTCAAAGCGTGTCCTTCATGCACACAGTATTTACAGCGCCAAACTGAGACTGTAAAGTTTGCAGATGGAATGCTCAGATGAAGAAAAGGTTAAATGTGGCTGTACCTCATACAATTGACGGTATTTTTTTATAACATTATTAATCACTGCTATGTTGTCGCGGTACACGGTGACCCAGCCTATACAATCTGTGTGTGCAGCTTCGTCCGTGATTTCAAATAGTTTTGAAAAATTATCCCTCTATTATAAAGAATGACGTCATATTGAAAGCAAATGTTCCTTGCTCTCTCTCTCTCTCTGTATATATATATATATATATATATATATATATATATATATATATATATATATATATATATATATATATATATATATACATTGTGAAGAAACGACACAGAGACAGCACCCTTGCTGCGGGCAGACTGTTCTATTTCGTCGTCGTCTTCCTTCGCTTCGCCCTAGTTTCCGAGCTTCTGTGCCACTCTTCGTAACTACAGAATGTGAGAAGAGCCTGCACCACTAATGTCTTCGTCACTACACTCGGCCACACTGCAACTGGTCTACTTCTGCAAGAAAAGCGCGTCAGACAACGTCACGTTTGTCGACGGACGCAGTTCTTCATTCGCGACACATGCACAGCAAAGTTATTTCGTTTTCTCTTGTCCGTGCGCGCATCAGAAGCCGTGGATCGTACTCGCCACGTGTTCTCTCCTAAGCGCTAGGAAATAATGAACGGGCTTTCGTACTTTGGGCGCAGTTTGTCTGAAAACGATGGAGCACATCGCTGCAGCCACACCTCGTCGCCTATACTATATTTCGGCGCCGGATGGTGGCGTCGGTCGTAGTACCGCTTTTGCGCCTGTTGAGCATGTGCAATCCTCCTGCGCGCCTCCATACGGATTTCGCGACAAAGGGTCTGGCGTGAGACGGAACGCCCAACTTTGACGGGAGTGTCCAAACCGAATGTAGCATTCAGTTGCGGGAGCTAGCCGTAGACAATCTCGTAGGGGCAAGTTCCTGCAGAGCTGTGTGCCGCCGTGTTCACTGCGTATGCAGCCGCTTGAAGATGATCATCCCAGTCAGCTTCCACTCGTTTGTGATTCTTAGAGTACGGTGCGAGTCAAGCCTAGATAGTCTGGTTCGACCTTTCCGTCAGTCCGTTCGCCTGTGGATGGTATGCCGACTAGTGATGCAGAACTATCGATGGCACTCTTACTTCAACAGCAAGAAGTTTCAGTCACTCATATCCTCCAGGGCATACGTTACCACGAAAACCGATTCACAGACGTACTCATTGGATTTCCTGGTTCGGCGCATGACGCCCGGGTTTTCCGTGAAGGCCCTTTTTTTTGAAGAAGCAGCAACAAAGTGCTGTAATGGCTGTATTCTGGGGGACTCTGCTTACCCGTTGCTGCCTTGGCTCATGGTGCCTTACAAAAACATTACACCATCTCCCGCTAAAGGGGACCATGAGGCGATGCGAAGCCGGAGCACTTGCACGATCGCGTTCCGTTGGCGTTCGTTGGGCATGCTACCCACCTCGGATCGTTATTAACGGTGTTATTAACGTTGTAGACGAAGGTGAAACGGTTAACGAAGGTCTTTATTGAGTAGCGTGTAGTACTTGAGGTGTGCACTTTGCTTTGATGAGGATGGCTTTGTGGTCGCTGAAGTGAACCGTGAGGTTCACTTCAGCGGTGCAGTAGGTGGATCTTGAAATTCGCGCTGCGCTCTACCCGCTTAGAGGAGGAGAGTAGCGCTTGCGCCGCGAGAGCAGAAGCGAGAACGCAGGGGATCCGCAAGCAGGGGCTGGTAGAGAAGTGGAGAGAGTAACGCGCAGCTCTTGGAGAGAGGGAAGGAGGATAGTTGCGCATGCGTACCGCACACGCACCCGAAAGGCCGCCATAGGGATGGTAAAATCGATGAACGATTAATCGATTAAAGGTTCACAATAATTCGAATGAATGTCATCGATTTCCGCCTTTCGATTAATCGAATTAATCGATTAACACTGTTCGACTAATCGATTACGGCAACCCCAACTCCCGCCCCCAACCTCACCCCTTGGCCGTACACTCTAAGAAAAAAGAGAGTCAAAAGAGGGTCATGGAACCGTGACTCTCTTCGGGTGTCCATCTGACTCCTTTTGGAAGGTACAGGCAGAGAAAAAGAGTTCGCATTTGGGAAGGAGTCACTAACCCTCCTGAAGCGCGTTTCGATTGGCTTCGGTATACGGAAGAGCCGCCGTATACGCCGTACATATCGCACGCTCGCCCTTTGGCGCCGTTGTGGCGCTTTGCTCGGCAACGTAGACGGAGTTGGCGCCGGGGTGGCGCGCCGCTCTCCTCTCCCAGTCGTCTCAGCAGTCTCAGTTGTCTCAGTCTCTCAGTCTCCTGGTCTATTGGAATGCGTTGCGTGGTTGCGTAGGTTGCGCGTCTTCGGTGGTGTTGACGCCGGCTCGAGCCGTGCACGAAGTGACGCTTGGAGGACGGAATATTCATGGAGCTGCGGACACTGACAACGGGCGCCAGTTAACGGTGAGTGTACTGCTTTCGTAGGTACTAATTACACAGCTTTAGCTGGGCGTCTGCAGCAGCTCTGCGGAACCTGCCAGCCATTTCCAACAGTAGCCTGTATCCGCGGGGCTGTTGCGGATGCCCAACTAAAGCTGTCAGTTAACGAGTTGCCACCGTTACGCGCGTTGCTGTACAAGCCCCCATAAAGTGAGCGATGGAAACAATAATCGAGGGTCATTTCTTGCTGATCGCACGTCGTGTCTGCAGCACTACTGAAGGTGCAAGATGTCGTTTTGAGATGCACTTTAGTCTACTTCATAATAACATTTCCATCGACCTTGAGTGTGCAGCGTGCTTCCACGCGTGGGAACGTGAAAAAAAAAGCCTGTGTACAGAACGCTCAGACGCACTATATGTAATGGTTTTTGTTGGCTTAAAAACGGTAGTTTGAGGTGCAGATATAGTACGGTGGCTTCCAGAACGTACGCGGTAGTCATTCAAGTTGGACACGCCTCGCCGGTAAAGTGAAAAAGCTCTAGACTTTCGACGGCGCGCGTTGTTGCGGCCGCCGGCGTGCACTCTTTTCCCTCGTTTCTGTTTGCTGTTTTCGTGGTTTGCATACACTGCGATGACGTTGGGCGCTATAGCAGAATCGAGTGAGTGTACGTGATTGTGGGAGTTATGTGCGCTAATTCTAGCATATGACATGTCTGATCTCGACGTAGACGGCGTACGCACGCGCTGGGTGTCGTTCGGGCCCTAGTACTCGCATCTGTTTATCTGAGTATTTAAGGATGGGTTACGTTTGTAAAACATGCGGTCAATAACCGCTCACGGCATGCCCCTGGCCGCCGGAGGATGTGCTTTGTTGTTTTGTTGTTTCGTTGTTAGCCTTTATTATGTCTGTGTGAACCACTTATTGTGTAGGTTTTGCAAACCTTTACTGCAATTTCATTTTCTCATCATAATATCACGTTCAGCTTTTCAGATACCGTTTTTCATGGTGCTCACGCTGGACAGGAGCGACAACCTAGCAAGCCACAAGTCTGATGCCTCAAGCCGTCACCACTTCTTGATTTATTCTTAATCACAAGGAATAAATATGGAAACATGATGGCGATTTCTGCTGTTCATTTAGCACCATATGACACTGTGCACATCACAGTCACACATTTTAGTTGGCTATACTCATAGAAGCATGTAAATGAGGAATACCCAAACTTCTTAATTGGAAATCACAGACCATCTTTTCGCGCTTTCTATATAACTTTGCTGGAAAATATGTGTTGTTTTGACGAGTTTTATTAAAATAATGCTAAAACTGAACTATTCTTTTTTTACAGTCGCTGGGCAGAACGGCAAGTATTATTGGACTTGCTTAAAATGAATACTCCACTATTTTCAACAGTATTCGCGCAAAACTAGAGCAAGGATCAAATGAGTAGCTTAAAATACTTGTGGAGTCGCTTGATGCTTCGGTGTGGGTACCTTGACCCCCTTAGGAGCGTTACCGGCAAGAGTCGTCTGACTCCCTATAAGTGGTAACGTGATCCTCCCGATGAGAGTCTTTGCACTCTTTCTAGAGGGTCAGGGGACTCTCCTAGAGCGAGCCGACCCTGACCCACTAAGAGAGTCACCGTGACTATTTAGGGAGAGTCCTATACGTGGCAAGTCAGAACTCTCCGAAAAGAGTCACGCATACTCTTTTTTTTCTTAGAGTGTAGCGCATGACTGCGAGGCGCGCTATCCTGAGACGCAGATGCCGTGCACATCACCTCTCTTTCACTGCTTTCTTTCACTACAGCGCATATTTCTGCGCTAGCAGAACGAGCCCGGAGCTGGCGGCGGCCATACCCCATAGAGAACAATATGAACTCACCATGATCTCCGTCGCGTACGGCGACCAACTCCAAGCGCTCCCCAATGAACTTGCCCGCTTCTCTCCGGCTCACAGTCTGCTTCTGCCTTCACCTCCTCTCCCTTAAGCTAGTTGAGCGTGGCCTGAGTATTAGTGATGCAAAACTATCGGTAAATTGACTATCGATAGCATCGATAGTTTCTTTTAAACTATCGATAGCGTAAACAAACTATCGATAATACTATTGTCGACAAGCTATCGGACGTGCAATCGGTAGTACCACCGTTAATATTACTAGCGGTATTGCTGCCACGCGTGTTTACGGCTTTGTTTTGTTGTATTCTGGTTGCACCCACAAGGACTGTTAGCAACGTTTGACGCAGACCGCATCGTGCCTTTTTTTCGCATGCTGGATTTGTGGCGACCCAAAGGAGGTGTCGGTTGTCGGCCGAGCATCTGGGGCAACTGATATTTCTTCGCTCAGTAGAAAAAAGCATGTGGTTCGGAGCAGCAACCCCATGAAACAAAACAAAAGTGGACTGTTGAGAAAGTTAGCAGCACGGCGATTTGCCAACTTTCAACAGAGAAGCTTACTCTTTTATGTAAATTTCACAAGTGCCAGCGCATCGTCTCGTTGCTTATTTTGTTCGTGTTCGTTTTTTGCCGCACTGTTTCATCGTGTTGCCGCATAAACGCATCTCTCCTTACATTTGATAAACGAGTAGTTTTCGTCACCTGTAGTGTCAATCGCAACTTTTTTTGTGTATTTTATTCAACCCTCAGATTTTACTCGTTTCTTGTGTAAGTGCGGCATTGTAATATGCGCTGCTTATTTCCTGACTGGTTCTTAGTGCCATTCTGTTTTACTCTTTAGCAAATAAACTATTGTTTAACAATGAAAGAGAGGGAGAAAATATATTACAAGGCAGAGAGGGTGGCCTGACCTAGTACGCCCCTGCCTTCTACTCCACACCGGGGAAAACGCAACGGGGAAAAAAGAGTGATGAAGTACGATGATGGGGAGAGGATCAGGTAATCCGTGTATACATAATACAGGTTTGCTAGCGTAAAGAAGACAAGGACGCCAGAAACCATCTTTTATTATGCTGTATACCAGCTAGCCCAGCTGTCCGTCTTATAGGGTTTATACTATTTTCATAATTGTTCAGCTAGCTTTCTTGCGATGCAGTTAGCCCAATTAATGGCAGCCAGTGACTGCTTCAAACAGAGTGTTCAAGCGCGGTTTGCTTGCGCTGAGTCGCGGAAAGTCTAGACTCGGCTCTCTTGACACGAACACGCATAATAGACAGGACGTGCAACCTCGTCTCCACTTGAAGCACGAAAGTTGCTGCCATTAGTTGGGAGAAGATGTAGCACAGGACTATGCACTCGTGAATTGTGAAAAGGTTCTTATAGACCCTTTATGTAATCCGCAACTTTACACGGCGGTTTACCGAACCTCTAGCATCCAGTGCATACTATTGAAAAAGTGACCTTGTAGCATTTAGTAATACTGTATGGTCGCATATTTAGGAAGAAATACAGCTCTCAGCTAGATGCCCCCGTCTTCTGCTGTGACAGGAAAGAAGGACAGTCGCGAAATTTGTTGTAATATCTCATACACTAGATAGCGCTCACAGTTCAGGCAGTACGCACGATTGAAAAGTGCTAGTGGCGCCGTGTTAAGGCAACGATCAGATGAAACCTGCGGAGTATACTGGCGCAGCTGCTGTTTATTCTAGCTGGGAGGCAAAAATTCATGTCACTCTATTTCCCGCAGTTGCCTGTACCGATGGTCTGTTTGAGGCCACTATGTTTCTGTGTAATCTCTGCATGGGTGACCTCAAGGGAAAGATCGCGTCAGTCCGCAATTATAGTATTATGTAGGGCTTCCACAATATCTAACCGACAAACCGAGAAAAGATGCCGTGCTTACGAGATCGAGCGTCTTATTTAATTCCTCTTCCTCCTCGTCTCTCTGTTACCTTTCTCGGGATTTCCTCACCCTCCGCCACACTGCATGTTTCAGCTGCGACTTTCCAACCAGTGTAATCCCCGAACGCGCCTCCGGTTTCGATGAGCTCGAGTAGGCAGGCTTCGTGAAAATACGACCTGCTGCCGAATAGTCCAGGGATGATGGCCACAGATTCTTGAATCCGCAACGTCAACCAACGACGACGGGCCCCTTCTGTTCAGTGTGCGAAAGTGGGAATTTTCGCACACTGGACACAAGGGGCCCGTCGTCGACACTTTCGAAAGCAGGAATTTTCGATTGTCAGCGCGTCTGATAAAAAGATTTAGGTCCATATCAAACACGAACGATGCCTCTCAAACAAAGATATATCGGTTTTAAAGCACCCATAAAAGATGACGATTAATCGATTAATCGATTAAAACATTCCACCGAAAGCAATTAATCGATTAAAGGCTAAATCGATTAATGATTAACGATTAATCGATTAATATGTTACATTGACCATCCCTAGGCCGCCAGGGCTCTGACCGCCCCGAAGAACGCACCACAGCCAGGCAAAGCCAGGAAGGGTCAGCGAGCGCCATGACAGCACTCCCCACTACCCCTCCTTCATCCCTGTCAGGAAAGTCGGCCCAGCAGACAACCGCGGCCATCTCGCCGCCAGCCTCGTCGCAAAGGCACCCAGAGAGCCAGAAACCCTCTCCTCAAAACCCGCTTCTGGAGCCGGCAAGCAGCAGCAACCGGGAGGAATGCTGTACACAGCAGGACAGAAAATTGACCGCGTATCTGCGTGCTTCGCTGCAAATGTCGCCGAAAGACGATAGATTAGCGCTGCGTGAGATATGGGCGCCATCTGGCAATACGTCGGAAAACATGAGTTTGTGCACATGGCCTCCGAGATGGCGGGCACGCGGTGGGTTTAGAGCCACTGGAAAATTTCAGAGTGCCGCAAAGGTAGGCTGCACGCGGGCAACATTGGGCGGCGGCGGCCATTTTCCTTCCGGACCGTCCGGCGCGTTGGTTGCGTGTGTTGAGAAGTGACCGATCTTTTCGCCTCGATGCCGTGTTACGCTCAGCGTAACTGCAATATGTGTGTGTGTGTTTCATCAAAAGGATATCAGAAGTGATTTCGAGTCATCGACAGTCATGAATCGACTGCGCGGTAAGCGGTGTAGCTAATGAAACGTGCGGCGAATGTTGCCATGTGCTCGCGAACTCTCTTCGTGGCTTCATCTGTCTCTTTTCATTTCACGGCCGGATGTGTTCGCAAGGTCCGGAGCTAAATAGTTGCACTAGCGTAATGACCGTGCGAGATGACCTTTACTTCGACACTTGGTGAATGTTGACTGTTTGCGCTAGCTTTGCAGTCGGTGTTCAGGTTCACTTCATAGCGCGTTCGAGAACATTATCGAACATCGAGAACATTCAGCATTGCGTCCTTCGACTGATCGCTGACGCATACCTTACTTGCGCACCATGCTTGCTGTTCAGCTGGGTGTTATCTGTAATAGAATCGGTGTGTGTACGGTAAGTGGAAGTTGTGCGTGAAGTATTTGTCTCGGTTCGGACGCCAGCATCAGAACGCACGGGCGAATCGGCGTGCGGTAGGTAAGGTGCATCTTATTTTGCGAATAGGTTGTCATTTCCTAACAGATACGTAGAAAATAGGCCATCGAAAATGATTTACGTCACTACGCAGTTGTTTCATTTCCTATTTTTTGTCTCCTTAATATTCCCAACGTTGCAGTGTATTTGCAGATATTTTGCTGTGTTCCGACAAGGTTTTTTTTTTTTTTTGGCGTTGCCAGCGCGTAAACAGCTGAGGTTCGGTTTCTGCACTGCTTTTAATTTCAACCTTTTTTTTTCGTAATGCACTCTTGTTAAAACTTCCTCGGCGCAGTGCTTTATGTTATTTTGATCAGAAATAGCACATCCCGAAAATTTTTAACGCGCATGCTACTGCAACACAGTATGTATATAGATCTAGGGCTTGCATGAAATCGATTCCCTCAATGCTTGGGAGGATAAGCCGTTTTCTTTTTTTTCTTGCTGTGACCATTTCTCACCCACTAAACAGTATTGTAAGAGTACGCTCGGCGCAATGCAGCATTAGCAACATTTTTTTGAAAAAAAGTCACAGTGTCGCCGCAAGGCCGAAGCAATGAATGCGATAGCAAGAAACTAACGCTATATGAAGTGAGGCTCGCCAATGGATACTCTCAGTTTGAACACCGCTCCTGTTGCAAAGGCGGCCGAAGCAGCGAAGGAAACTAGCGTGCTTCAAGTGTCGAGCTGTGACACTTGATAGCTCGCGCTCATATTCTGTTTGTTCGTTTAGCGGCGTCCCTTGAGCTCGAATGGCTTTCGTACGCTCCGTAACATGAGCGCGGACATCACGGTGAAAGCGTGAAACATCCCTCTTCCCCTCAGCAAAAGAAAACCGCGTGAGCAGACAGCGGAAGGGCAAGGTTCTCCCTGCGCAAGTATTGGCCTCGAGGAGTTACGGAGTCGCCCTCTGTCGGACGCGCCTCGATTGCGTGCTAGGCAGGATACCGCCGGCGCGCTCCCCATAGGTTTTGCTGTCGGCGCTCTACAAAAACACCTCGTGGAAGCCCTCCAGGGCATTTCTGTAAGTACTTTCGAAATGAACTGTGTTCTTTACTGTCAAAATAATCATTTTCGACGAACTGAAAGCACAAGATAGTCTACAGTCGCTGTCTCTTTGCAGAAAACCGAGCACCCGCGTCACTCTGTCACCGCGTTGGAGACCCCTGAACCGGCTTCTTGCGTGAAAGGTAGTCACTCGCTGAGTGCAAACTGTGAAATATCGTGTTAGAGTAGACTGCCTGTATAACCAAACGGAGCATAACAGAAAGAAGCCCAAAGCGAGCGATCGCACGAGTTCGCGACGACTGACGGTGCCTCTGCATGTATGAGCGTCTGCATGTATGTTCGTACTGATGGCTTCGCTTTTGCTACGAGGGCGTTTTTGCTACGAGAGCACCGCGCTGTGAACTTTAGGCCACAGAATATCAGAATTTGTGAGTAAAAAAACAACTACTGTTGCGCAGACGCTATCAGAGCAGTTCAAAAACAATTTCCTTACACCTGCGGCTTCGGTGCGCATGGCAACTTCGTGATCTGCCGTCCCGATGATTCAGTGTTTTTTTTTTCTTTTTCAGTCTAAATTCGGGTACGTTTCAATGTCATTTGACAAGTTGTTTCGCACTGCGTATTGATCGGTCTTCTCAGCGGGCAAATGCCGCTGCTTCTGTTTCTTTATTCAGCGCATTCGTTTCGTTTGGTGCTCACACAAAACGTGAGCAAATGACACGCCTTTTTTTAATGCTCCTTAATTATCGTTCCGTTTGCATTCCAGTGAACTTGCCGCTCTCTGTCATCAACAAATTCATAGACCAAAGCTTCACCGCTTCGATATTGCTGGTGGAAGGAGAACCAGTATACGAGACCGCGAGCATGTAGTAGCATGCGACGCCTAGGAAAAGAAAGCAAATACAGTAACGTTTGCCGGACTTCGTCGGCTGTGAACTAGGACCCACATGAACCTGAAATAGCGGTGAATAAAATAGAAGGTATTTCAGCAACCAGCAGCCGCAAAACAGGATAGTAATTATTTGGCGTGTACCCGAGCAATTTTGGCAGCAGTGTCGTGTCTAACGCCAACAGGGTGGCATCTTTCCCACGTAAATAAATGAGGCTCCAAGAAAATACATGGGGTTGGCCGGTGGGCCGATCACGGAGGCAATTAAAAATTTATGTAGCTTATGAAGCAATGCATGCCTCATCAAATGGGAAGGTTGCCCGTCGGCGTCCCGCGTCGGCGGCGTCAACACGAGTGATGCAAAAAATAATCGTCACGTGATGGTGTCACCATATGACGTCATCATGACGTCACAGATCGCCAATATATGTAGCGTCATTATGACGTCACATAATGTGACGTCACATGATGGCGTATTCACACGTCATGGTTGCTTTGCATTGCCTCCGTGATCGGTCACGGAGGCCGTGCAAAACCGCGTTAGGTGCAGAACGCTTTTGGAGGGGGGCGCGGGAGAATCAGTACATCGACTGAATGGCTTTCGCCTTCTAGTCATCTTTAACGAATGCATAAGGGACCCTGTGCGTTTTTTAATTTAACGTATCTAAACAATGACTTGCGCATCTGCAGCCGATTTTGTGGACGCTGAGCACGGGACCGACGATCAAGAGGTCGCATTGGAGGGTTCTGAGATGGCATCGCACGTGGTAAAAGGTAGCGCTTTTACCATCCTGTGGCAGATAAGCATCATTTGCCGGCGGGAAGCGCGCGCGAGCCATCGTCTCAGTGCGCGCTGTCTGCTACTCACCGAACATCGCAGGCCCGACGCAGTAACAAAAGTCGTCGTCGCGGAAGTGCTTGTTGCACACAAGACTCGTAGCGGATGCCTACTTGCCGGTTCTTAGCTTCACGCTGTTTCTTGTCCCGCGGTTACCGGTGCAGGCTGACACTGGGCTCCGTTGCGTAAACGCGGCACTGCGGCACCGAGCGGTAGAGCCCCATGTTCGTCGCCTTCGGAGGCAGCCACTCTATTACAATGGTTTCAATTGAGTAGAAAATGAGAGAAAACTTCCGAATTTGAACAGACCGCAGCGCATGCGGGACTTGAAACTCGTTTTCAAAGCACGCGGCAGTGCGCCACAAGCAGCCGACGCGGCCGCTGAGACCACGTGATCCTGCCAAGCACGTCACGCCGACGGTGGCGCCGGCGTTTCCAGTGGTGGGCCTCGAGGCCAATAAGGAGAAGCGAGCGAGCTCGCCGATGACTTTTAAATGCGCCTGTCGCGCTCCTAACGCCATCTCGCTGGTAATGAACAAACGCTTATAATCGCAGCCGTCTCTGAGTCCGTCCAGCGGTAAAGTGTGTGTATATAACGTTCGCCGTTAGCTACGTGGAGGATCTGCGTTTCGTGGCGTAGTGGCTAGCGCCACTCGCTGCGGAGGAAGAGGTCCCTGGTTCGATTCCGCGCTTCGGAAGCATTTTGCTGAATTATTTTTCTTTGGGGCTTATATATATATATATATATATATATATATATATATACTCTTATACATATACGGTGCATGACGGCGGCGACGGCGACGGCAAAATCCAGCCGAGACTGTCCATATAATTGCTATCGCAATAAAAAAAATAAGCTTAATAACATTGCCTTATACCAAGTCTATCAACAGAGTTCCACGCTTCAGTTTTGCGCAGTGGCAAATGATCATGCGACAATTGCCTTCAAGGTATGTAGTAAACAGTTATTATTTTATAAGTCTTCGATTTCGCTCTCGTGCGTGACACGATTATAACTCGAAATGCATGCACAATCTGTTCAACAGATCGAGGTATAAACTGCCGAGCAAATAGAAAGGTATGTAGTTTTCAATATCGTGAACATAGCGAACCGAAAAGGTGAAGTATCCTGTTGCATGAGAGCTTTTCCGGCAAAGTTTGTGTAGTTCACTGCAGAAAGGAGTGTTCTTCGAGGGGGGCGAATTCATTCCGCGGTCCAACTATGCAGCCACGTACAACGACGCTCTTTGTCTCGAGCACACCAGCAACGTTGGGTTACAGGTGAGCTACTCTGCATGACGCGTTTCAAAAAGCGACGAAGTACTTCTAGGGAACGTGGTACTGCTGAATGTCCGGTCGCGCTCTGCATTCAACGCGCCTGCACCCAAAGCGCTTGGAAGGGATATGGCGGCGAGAGGTCACGTGATGCGAGTAAGCCAATCGCGTCGGCGACGGTCCGCGGAAAACAGATGCCATACTCTGAAATTTTTGTAGTGATTCTAGGTGGGTTTCGCGCCCGCCATCTCGGAGGCCATGTTGTGCAGAGGGCACGGATGAGGTTCTTTCCTTTCTCCGTGGCAGAGGGCTTTCGTCGGCGTTCATAGCGTGGAATTTTCAGCGACGCCGCATTTTAAGCGCAGCTTAAGAAACTAGGGTCTTTAGAATTACGTATCTATGTATTTTCTATTAAAGGAACACACCACCTAATACTTAACTAGTGATGTTGCGCCTCAGATATGCGTAATGTTTGCTTTTTGATCGACATTGTACGCAAGTATGAATCTTGCCACCAGTTCAAGATGGCTGGGTGTTCGGAAAGTGGTTCAACTTTGGCCGGGAGGGTGAATCGGGGGACAGACAGACCACAATTTCTTCGTTTAAGTTCCCCAAGAAAGACTATCGCCTTTAAAACCAGTTCGCACTCCCACAGCAGGAGAGTGAGACAAGCAGCCGTCCTCACCCCCCTGGCAGCACACCGCGCCGCCCTCCTGCTCCCCCGCCGACTCTCCTGCGGACAGCCGCCCAGAGGAAACCCGCTTGGCCGGTTCGCCTGAGTGCGGACTAGCCCACCACGGGACATACCCCCGAGAGAGAGATGCTTCGCATCTGAAATATGGAGCGGAGCTTCCCCACCTGGAAAAAAAATAATAAGTGTCATGCACAGCAGCGAGTTTCTATAGAGGTAGCGTTCGGATTACTTAGGCAGCGGTTCCGCCGGCTTTATCTCGTGGATGCAGCCAGAATGAAGCAGTGCTGCTCGATAATTATGTGCGCATGCGTCCTCCACAACATTTGCAACGAAGAAAGAGACTTCTGTGAAGAACTACGGAAATTCCCAGACCTGGAGGAGGTTGGCAACGACGAAGATAGTGGCGTTGTGGTTGACCGCAGTGTAGAAGGCTACAGCGAATGTCTCCGAAAGGCGATTGCTCAAAAGCAATGCTAGAGCACAGAACTGATTTCCCTTGTACCTTTTGTGACGTACAGCAGTTTATTTTGTTGGTGCCGCTAAGGAATATTCATGCATATATCTTTTGCTTCATGTCGTGTTTTCATGCTGCAAATGTATCTTGTTTGTGAAAGATGGGAACAGGAGGTCTCCCATCTCCATCGTTCTATTGCCGTGCACAGTCTGATTAAAGCACACACAGTTACATTTATTTGACAAGATTTTCAGGGCATTTTTATTCAGAAGCACGGGAGGCTCCGCAGCAGTCACAAGTCGCTCCATAGACCATTTTTTTTTTCGAAGCGGTCTGCCCTGTCTTTCTTCGCCTGCTGAAATTCATTTAGCAATGCTTGCACTGATGTCCCACTGATGCTTCCCTTCATTCGAGCTGTTGTGGGGCTTTGGACGGACTCGTCATGTGACAGAGGTGCGGCTGGCTCTATGTCAGCACGCTTGCTGAAAAATAAAGTGCAGTGTTAAGGGGGATAACTTAATTAAATTAAGCAAAATTAAAGTAGCTGCACCTATTGTCCTTTTCTATTATGGCTCCAGGCCTCATTAGTACAGTAGGACTGATGTGGTGCTCTTTCTCAATACATAACTCAGCTCTCTAAGAAGAAAAAAAAGCTATTATAAATACGTAACCAGTTGAAAAGTTCGGCAATTTGTAAGTGCGAAATGCTCGACAATACCCACTCTTCATTCTCTCACAGAGCTCTAGATTGCCCCGATGAATTGTTTTTCACCTTTGTCTTCTTGTATGAGCGCTCCAAACTTTTCCATTTATTTTGCACTTGAACTTCTGTGATTGCAGCCGAGAATTCGAACGATGTCATGTCTGCAATGGCTTGCCACATGGCCTTTTTTGTCCTGTGAGAGAATTAAATGAGATAGGCAACTTGAGCGCAAAGTAAGTTAGCGGGGTATGCTCGAAGGTGTTACAGCAAACGTTGCGACTAAACGTTCTTTCTTTTTTGTTAATTAACGAAGACCAACTTGCTTAAATCCGCCTTTCTTTCCGACGAGAGCGTTTAGCTCCTTAGATTTTCCATTGAAGAACCGAGTCCTCTAGGAACTCCAAAGTTCGGGCTCAGGGGATCCGGAGTGCTCTCGCGTCGGTGCGGTGCCGAGGGTCCCACATGGTCCAAGTGCCGCCGGTGTACCGGAGTCGGGATTCCTTGATGGAACGGCGTCCGTTTCCTCTTCTTGAAAGACTACGGAAATGACGGTGCCATCTGCGACAGTAATATCGCACTGAGGTAATGTACTGTGGACCAACGTGAAAACCACTTCCCACAGTAAAACGTACCCACTGAGGGGAAGAATTTGGCGGATTTCGCTCATTGATTATAAACTTAGGAAATAAAGAATTCACAATGCAGTACAATTATAACGAACGCTAGCGCTCTTCTCTTTCTTTTTAGTGTACCAGCACTTTTTACTGCTTCTGACGCGCGGTAATACATCCCACTCCCTCCGTTCTTGTTGCCCGGCAAACAAAGCGCGGTGAAATTCCAGATAAGAATAACAACCATATTGCACTCCTCAGTACTGCTATAGTTACCAACAGGTACACTAGCTGCCATAACTAAACAAGTACGTCGTCTACGCCGCTATGCATAGGCGCAGACAGCTGAATTGAAAGATCTGACAACGCGCATAATTGACAACGTGTGGCCGGAAAGTAACGTACCTGGCGTTCTGTAAGCAAAGCCATCTCCGAGTACAACGCGGACCCCGTCCTCGTCGATGACAGGCGTCACGTCAGTCGGAATGCCGTCGATGGGAACGCGAAGCGTGAATAAGCCGTTCGTCGACATATTCGTCTGCTCGCGTCGTCTGCTTGGCACACCGACGCGCCACCTACGCGCGCTCGGGGGCGGCACCGACGCGGCACCACCGACAGAGAAGGTTCACGAAATTCCTGAACCAGTGCTGCATCATTGCTTCACCATTTGAAACGAACGCCAGAGTGCAGGGGATGCTAAGCTGCACCGCTGAAACGAATGGCATGGTGCAGCACCTCGTGAACCAGTTCAAGTGGTGCAAGCGGTGGTGACCCTAAAAGGCCATCTGAGCTGGAGATAGACAGTCCTCTGGGGTTATCAGAATCTAAGAGCTCTTGGTCTGGTAATGTGGTACTGGCTGGATACACAGTTGCCCAGGTAAGGTGTAAATGTGAGGGTGAAACGTGAGTCCATTGAACTGCAACTGTTGGGACCAACAAGAACTTTGTTGAGAGGTATCTTCATGGGAACTAAGCGACGAACCGGCTGCCATCTTTCTTTAGGCGGGCTAATGGTTGTGGCAGCCACATTACCCCTCACACTGATAAACTACAGGCCCTTTTTACTGCCATTGGCTTTAAAGCGCCCCTAAAGACCACCCCCGATAATTTTCTTTACCATTTTAAGTAAACGCGCGCATCAAGTTCAGAATGCCGTCACGATCAACAATGCCAAACGCGGCAGCGCTACGAGCCGCGGGCGCCCCACAAATTCCAAGAAACAATCCCTTCACCTCTCCGTGCCTTTCGGCAATCCTCAGCCCCTTGGGTCTGCTTTAGTTTTCACATTGATGTGACCAGGTGCAGCCATGAGAACTGCGTATGTTTGTATAACTTGTCATCAATGTGCACTGTTTGTATAATTCAGTTGCATTTTTTTCTTACATGCTTTTGTGTGTCACATCTTCCATTCTTCAGTTATGGGGCTCCATAAAATGCTCAAGGTATCACTACTGTGACTTATTCAGTTTTCAGTAACGGTGCACACAAGTTTCCATTTCATAAAGATTGTGTAAGAATGACCACACAATTCGTTCTGATATGGTATCGTTGGATTTCATTATGATTCCATAAGGATAACCGCACGTTCCTTCTGTAACAGGGGGGGGGGGAGGTGATGTGGTATCGTGAGTTACGGTTTCGATTTCACACTCCATTAGTTCGCCCCAGGGGGCGCTCTAGAAATGCCGTACAAATGCTGTACAAGTGCTGTACAAATGCTGTGCAACATGTGCCGGACCGAGAGCGAGGCAGGAGGGACGTGTTTTTCGAGGGCTCCAGAACAAGAGCGACAGATAAGAGTTTGTCATGAGTTGAGCTTGCCTCTGTCATAGCGCTAGCGTAAAGCTTCATTGGGTTTATTACTTTGTACTGTTTTCTTTTTGTGTGTATTACATTGTATTGTGTTTTTTCTTCCTGCCACCACGTGGCTGAGGCGTGCGCGTAGACCGACCACGTGCATGCGCAAGTGCTTTGAAATGTAGCGTATTCATTGATTTTTGTGGTTCCTTTTGTCTTAGGGTAGTGTATTTAGTACGCCGTGGTTATTTGATGTGACAGTTCTCTAACAAGTGGACACTGGTGAACTCATCTAGCCATGGCAAAAAAGACCGTAAAGTGTTCAGGGTGCGGTGTAGGTTGGAAGATGGAAGTTTGTGCAGATGAGAAAGCAGAAGAAGCCGACGCCAAGTGTAGACAATGCGAGTTCGATGAGAAAATGGAAAACATAGTGGCTGTACAGAGTGGGCTCATGACGAGAGTCGCAGAGCTGGATAATGCGTTGGCAGCAGAGCTAGAGAAAACGAAGGCTATGGGAGAAAGGCCTAGGTCAGCCGAGGAGGGCCTATCGAAGGTCGTCAAAGTGAACAAAGAAGACGAAAGTGACGGAGGAAGCCTTAGGGCGACGAACCCCCCCCCCCCGCCCCCGTGGCGGAGAGGCGAAGGGAACATCAGGCATGACAAAGGCAGATGCAGAGCACAGGGCCCAGCTTCCGGAAAGTAGTTTTGAGGGAAGGAGGGGACAATGCCGCAGCCGTGACTCACGCTAGTCACCTAGTAAGCAGCCAGGTGCAGGTTTCAGAAGGAAAGTCTTAGGAGATCATTATCGCAGGTGACTCAAATTTAGTCCGATGCGCAGAGCCAATCAATGAGAGGGTGAAAAGCGATAAGAGAGTTTCTATAGGAATGTTCCCAGGACATACGCTGGGCTCAGTCATGAGGCAAGCGAGTGAAAAACTCGCAGCTAAAGCTCACAGACATAACCTCGTGGTAATTGCGGGAGGAATAAATGACGTCTTGAACAAAGAATCATCAGGACTAGCGACGACCTTGGTGAAAGGGGTCGAGGACATGCGCGCCGTGTCCCCCCAAGTGCAAATTATAGTATACACAGTACCGGAAGTACCAGTGCTCAACGGCAACTTGCAGAGATCGGTTGTCGACGCAAACAAAGAGATATGATGAATTAGTCGAGAGAAACATTTCGAGGTAGTGGAAATAAATAGAGAGATGCACAGGTAGGATGGTTTCCAAAGAGAGAAAATTCACTTCGATAAAAGGCTTGAGGTGGGCTGGCGACTGGCAGGACGCGCAGCAGCTTTCTTGGGGGGCACGCGGGCCCTTCGGAGTCTGGAGTCGCTATTAACAAAGAAAGCAGCAAGGAGGACTCTTTGACATGTGCTATTGCGAAAAACCAGAAAAAAGGTAAACGAAAAAGGGAGAAAGCGCGTGTTACAATTACTTACATAAACATGCAGGGTGGAAGAAAAAGGCAAGATGGTTAGAAATTCAGGAGCAGTTAAACACAGAACAGATAGACGTTTATGCGGTCACAGAAACACACCTCAGAGACTTGGAAGAGCCACCACATATTGACAATTATGTTTGGGAATGGTGCAACAGGATCATATCAGAAAGGAGAGGTGGGGGTGTAGGAATGCTAATTCACCGCGGAGCCAAATGGGTTAGAGTGAAACAGGCGTGTTCAGAGCACCTCTGGCTTTTGGGCACAGTAGGTGGAAAGGAAACGTGGCTAGGGGTAGCCTACTTGTGGACGGAATATAACTGCAGAGAAAATAATCAGGAGATAGCTTTTTTTTTGCTGAGCCTGGTGGCGCACTTGTCACCACTCCGTTATGCAGGGGACGCTCATACCATCCATCTATCCATGCTATTGGCTTGCCTGTTTGTATAAAACAGTTCTTCGCTCGGGTCTCTGCTGGTTCTACGCGCTCCTTAAAGGGGCCCTTCAACAGTCTTCAACGCCCATTTTTTACTCTTGGGTTGCGGAGACTGAAGTAGGGACAGGTTACTGCAGCAAGAACGGCAGTGATAGCGGCACGCAGTCCGAAGTTTTCGATCTAGAACGTTCCAAATACAAGAAAAAAATGCCTACCCTCCACTCGACTTTCGCGCGGTCACATGACCGCATTTCACTCGACCTGTGACGTTTCAGAGAGCCCCAATCAAATGAGCTGAAAGCTCATTTCATTGGGGACGCTTGCACACCATTGTTGCTTGTCCTTCCCAACGTATTGTTGACGTCGTTGCCATGGTAACAAATGTGGTGCCGGACGGCTGACTTGTCAGAACTTGAGCGGGCGCTACGGCTTCGAAACGAGGTTGGCAAGGCTTTGTCTGCTGTTCATTACAACGACATTCCATGTCATTCCCTCCTCTCATTCTGAGAAGGGAACTTGTGGAGCGGCAAGGGCGGTGGAACACGCCCACCCCTACGCGGGTTGTTCGGTGAGCAGCCTGACGAATTACAATTCAACCTAAGCAGTACAATTCAACGGTCATTCAAGGTCATTAAACGAAGCGGACTACTCAAACAGCAGCAACGACAATCAAGAGCCTACCGCTCGTGCGGAAAGAGGCAGCTCGCAAACGTACAGGCGCAAAAAGATGGAAGAGGGAGAAGCGTTTTGTATGGACATCCAACCAGCGCAGGCAAGAAACCCAGAGGCGAAATGGCAGCCAGCGCCTCTTTCGTGCTTTGTGGTTGTAGCGATCTTTTTTGTTGCGACGGCGTCTACTTGGAGTTCATTGAAAAGTACAGAAAAGAAAAAAGAAACCCAATAGTAATCTCAACTTTGATGGCACGCCACGATCACTTCTAATGTTGCATTTATCCAATCAGGCTGGCCCGCTCCGTCGTCATTTCTGCCCGCAGAACTAAATAATTCGATATCGGTGCTTAGACCTATGCTCAAATTTTTCCCAGCGATCATTCTACGCAACCCGCAAGCAAAAAGAAATGCTAGGTTGAATACTCTTGGAGGGCCCCTTTAAGGCCGGCCGCTCTGGCGCGCCGTTCCTTTGTTCTTCCGGCGCATGTGACGGCCGTGCCGATGCAACAACAGCATTGTGCAAATGACGATGTGTAGTATGCAAGTGTGGGTATTAAAATGTGTCGGTTTTAAAACTGACCACTAGCGCCACTGCTGTGATACACTACGCAGTGATAGAACTCCATGCTTCAACTAGCAATCACAAAAAACTGCGAAAGTCCTCGGAAGCAGCGCTTGGTTTATATTTCGTAGCAATGTTTGATTCATTATGCAGGGCTTGTTTTATATTTGATGATATTCCCACCTCACTCATCAAGGCACACCCTTGATGAACACCAGCCCCATCTGCCTCCATTGTGGGTACGTGCCATAGGCCTAACGCAGCGCCGATATCACCTGCGGTCACACGGCTCGCGGAGCTCGTGCACTCGACACCGGTGGCCTAACGGACATCCCCTGCCTGCAGTGCGCCGGAGGGCATCGTTGCCGTGGACTGGAGGGCTTCCAGTTGCTCACTTTCTCTCACCGTCTGTCTTTTGCTACTCGTCTCCCGCGCAGGTAAGGGCTACACTCTGTTACAACATTAGAAAAATTTTCAGTTCCACCCACAGAACCGCGGCGCCCCTGCTATTCACCTGTGAACGACTGTCGTGCTAGTTGGTTTGCATGCCAACCGTGAGTACTTTTTCTTGGCTAATGCGGATACTCCGCCTATTAGGAGGTAAATGTTCGTTTGGCTCAGGAGCGATCTTAAGTCATCGATGAAATTTCCCAGGACGTTCCACTTTCCGTCCAAAAACCAGCGACTCATGACGTGTGTCTGTATGGGAACGTCAACTATCTGAAATACTCGAGAAGTTTTTGACCTCACGAATATGAGGAAGCGCGATTGGATGGAGCACTTATGCGAATTCCTTCTGGGAGGGACGGCGATGGCTGTGAGTGGAGCTGAAATTATTTTTCTTACGTTGTAAAATAATTTTGCAGAGCGACCTTTCTATCGATGGTCTTTTTGCAAGGGATCAGAAAAATGGCCGTGATGCTGCTCTGGTGTCATGCTCTCTGAGGATCCGTCCACTCGATTCCTTTCTTGCTGTATTCTTCCAGGGCACGCCGGCGTGATGGTTGAGGGCCATGTTCTTGCGTGAATTCTAGAGCCTCCTCGTCGACTTCCTCACCGCAGGTAAGCATAGACTTTCAAGGGTGTATTCCGTCGATGTCCACACCGAGGGGCACTGTCGTGTGCAGTCGTCGTAGTGTAGAGCTTAGGATAAGGCGAGGCCATCGACCGTAGGCTTAACGGCCGGTGCACCGAGCGCCACTGTAAAAGAAACGCGCGGCTTCCTTCTGGAGTTTGAAGACAAAGACTCGTTTTATTACACAATACGGAGAGGGGAGTGGATAAGGCGCTGCACACCGCGCCGACAGAAATGCCTATACTATATGCAATGAGGCAGAGAAAAGTAACGCAGAGTGACTCTAGCGACTGCATAATATTGAAAACTAAACTGAACACGCTTCAGAATGAAAGACGTTTGGGCGTGCTGGCAATTCATCGTACTGCGTAAATCATAGCGCACTAAACGAACAGGAGACACGATGAAGACAGGAGAAGCGCTTGCCCCGTCTCCATCTTGTCTCGTGTTCGTTTAGTGCGCTATGGTTTCTGAAGTACAATAAACTGCATTCAACAGTCCAGCGCAATTACCTCAACATAAGGGACAGTCGCTTGTCGAGGTGGTTATGTACGGTCGAAGATGAGTGAACCCCTAACGCGACTCTCTCGGGTCGTGAAACAAAGTTTGTCGCAAAGCATTTTAGCTCATCCAAGTTGCTGAGTGACCGCGCTTGCAAATATATACGCGAACGGCCGCTATTGGTTGAAAAGTGGCTGTTTTTATAGCGAGAGCTCTATCCCGCCCGGTACAAACCCAGGAAACGTTGTTGTAAATGCGTTTTGACTTGAAGCTGAGCCTCCTCGCACGAACGTCGTCATAGCAACGGAGATGCGCAGTGTCGGTTCCGGATTCCGCTTCTGGTTTCTTAAAACGCGAAGCGGGAATTCCAAAGACTAAAGAAAACGCGAGATTTTCTTCCTTCGGTTTAAGTTCAAATATTCAGTTTTTCTTTCTTCTCTTATTCTTTCTCGCAAAGGGCTTTTCTCTCAAAGGTTGCCCTGTGAAAGGCAAGGATCACCACGTGACGCTGAGCCTAAGCAAGTCTCCAAACACAAGCAGCTATACAGGAACGAAATCATGAGTGAGTGTAGAGATAGCACATTTGGACCAGATAACTCGCTCGTGTCTTTGTGGGCTTTCATTTCGCATGGAATTTAACATCCGTATATTGTCTGCTTCTTTTTTCAGGTGAACAGTCGCAGTACAGCGTTGGTAAGCGCGCACCCGTGATTGTGGCACCTGGCAATTGTGTTCTTCCCTTACAAAAATATATTTAGACAGTCTATAGACTGTCTACGTACATTTTTGTAAGGGCTTGTTGATTCTCATGACAGCTAGCGCATACTAGACAAGAGACAAGAAAGTACGCAACGCAGGCGCTGTCTATCAAGTGAAGGTTTAATGGAAAAACATGGCATATTTGAACAGAAAGGAAGGCACTCGCAAAATCTTATCATCCCACACCTAGCTTCTAACCAGGTATGTTGCAGATACAAAACCTCTGCTTAAGTCTATTCGAACTAACCCGATTAGCAGCATTTAGTAGCTTTGAACAGGTTAGCTTTGAACATATATGCTCTGGAGGTGCCCCTCGTGACGGGGCCCAAGTCGGCTCACAGAACGGGAATGGGACTCCCTGCCTTACGAGGCCCAGAGTTTATACCACAGCTACGGGCTTTCCAGAGAGCCCATGATGCGGCGATGAGGCTAGGCCTCCCCGTCCTCGCGTGGGAGCAGCCCGCGACGTTTCTCTAAAAGAGTAGCGTTTTTCAGGACCCAAAATAAGTTTGTCCGGCTGCAATCGCATTAAACGCAATCATGTGGAAGTGTCGTCGATTTGTCCGTAGTGATTTGGAATAATTTTTGTTATTCTTGCCGCTGGTTCTCGCGTGTGGGGTTCAATGAGGTAAAAAAAAACCATTTGTTATGAGAATGTATCACAATGTGTGGGGCATATTAACGTAGCGAAATAAGTTGTATTCGCATTTCACGTGCTCGCGCAGAGTGTCGATTACCTCATTTTTATTTATCGATATTACTATTCCTCTTGCAGCTCTCAGCCAGATGTCTCAACACTCAGGTAAGTTTGTCATGGTTGTCTGATACATACTTGTTTTTGCTCCGGTATACTGAAAGGAATCGAAAACAACCTTGCGTCGTTTTCTCGTCGTCTAGGCCTAAGCCGCTATACATTGATTTCGGCGTGTTTATCACATGGTTCTTGCAGTTAGATGAAGCGTACCATAACACTTCTCATCACAACAGTTTCCATTAAACTTCTGTGTGTTAACTTCCGCAGCTACTTTTCTGTGTGCTTTAAAGACGTGCCAATCGCTAATTTTTAGATGCGAAGCAGTTTATGGCGGAGTTCAATCCGGTGGTGTGCGGCGTGACCACCCTTATTGCGCATGCGCAAACCCTCTCCACACACTTCCTCTCCATGCGCTGTAGCCAACCTCTTTCTATGTGACGTTGGATGAGAGCCTTCCTACGCTCCCCCGTCTCGCGCGCCTCATTCTCTCATGCGCAACGCCGCGATGAGCGCCAGCGCATGCGCGTCTCCTCCTCCTCTCTCTCCTCTCCTACGCTTCCCCCATCTCGCGCGCCTGTCCGCGTTCCCCGCTCGCCTTGTGAGAATTAACGGCCAGGATAGAGGGAAGACACGACGCGCGTAGCGTCCCTCTTCGCGTTCCACGACACTTTGAATGTATGAATGCAGTTTACGGCGCTGGACTTCGCCCCGGCTTCAGAACCTGTTGAGCCAGCTACTAAAAAAAATTACACCTTCTCCCGCTCAAGCGAACCATCTCCCCGCTTCGAACTATCCACACATGGTTCCCTTTAGCGGGAGATGGTAATTTTTCATACGTGTATCGTCGGTTTAAGGGGTCGTTTTGGGTGGGCTCTTATTTATTGTTTTACAGCGAATCTTTATATGGCTAGGTTCTGGCTGATCGTGTCCGCGGACAAAACGGCGTGTCGAAAAACAATTTTCGGCGCCCCTAGCCACTGCCGACGCCTCTTCCCCAAGTGTCGCGATTTGCCGCCTAGTGGCGGCAAATCGCTGTGCCCCTTTGTCCGGTGACGTGCGCCAACGCTGATATCTGCAGTTGCCCCTTGGACTCACTATAGGACAGACGCGTGTCGTTCGCTCGGAGGAAGAAAAGCGGGGATCGAAGGAGCGCCAACCCGCACAGAATGGCGAATGTGCGCGTAAACGACTTGAAGCCGCTGGCTTCGCTGGTTTACTTTGACAGTAGTGGAAAGACTATCAATGAAAAAGATTTGATCGTTATTGTAGCAGTTTGCAGAAATTGATCTGTCCTGTTAGTGTGCCGCCGCGGTCCGAAAACCACCGCCAGGAGCCTAAAAACAAATTTATAAGGAAAACATTTCGATGATAATTAAATGGGGAACCCGTTCACCGTTGTATTCAATGTCGGGTTGCCTTAGAAACGCGCGGTCTTAAAGCGAGACACGTGGTGCTGTTCTGGTAAGTTCCAAGTTCCCCCTTCTAAAATTCGCCATTTCGTCATTCCTCATTGGTCCAGAAGGCAGCGAAGGCTTCTCTGATTGGTTTAAGATACCGCCATTACGGAATTTGATACGACGGCGACATTTGAGAGTGCCCAGGATAGTAGTGCCAGATACTGGACGCACGCACAGCTACAAAACATTACACCATTTCCCGCTAAAGGGGACCATAAGACGATGCGAAGCCGGAGCACTTGCACGATCGCGGTCCGTTGGCGTTCGTTGGGCATGCTACCGACCTCGAGTCACGAAGAGGAACGCTGCACGCGTCGTGTCTTCCCTCTTGCCTGGCCGTTAATTCTCACAGGGAGAGCGGGTAACGCGGTCGACAGGCGCGCGAGAGGGGGCAGCGTAGGAGTGGAGAGAGAGGGGGAGGGGACGCGCATGTGCTGGCGCTCATCGCGGCGTTGCGCAGGAGAGAATTTCGGCATGTCTAGCCTGCGTTTCAGAGGAAGAGTGGAGAGGTGAAAGGGGAGAGGGTTAGTAGAGAGGGGGAAAGGGGAGAAGGGAAGGGGAGAGGAGTGTAGATGGGAGGGAAGAGGAAGTGTGGAGAAGGTATGCGCATGCGCTGTAAGGGTGGTCACGCCGCACACAACCACCACCACCACCGGTTTGAACTCCGCTATAAGATGCTTCGCATCTAATAATACGAACCACGCGAGGGCGTACGGATATTACCGTCTGCGCCATATAGTGGCGAGCCTTCTGCTGTCGAGAGCATAGCTATGACCGCACCAGAGCAATGCTCTCTACGGCAGACAGATCGCCACTAGACGGCGTAGACGGTAATTTCTGCACGCCCTCGCGTGGTTCGTATTATATTGTTGCTGACTGTAGCTGCTTTAGGAAAGCTAAGGAAACGACGGAGCATGTTTTAATTAAATGTAAACACACCCAGCCGGGTGTATGTTTGGGATGAAGCTCTGGGCTTTACGGGCAGCTCTGGAAAGGTAAACAGGTCCACAAAAGAGACCGGTAAAGGGCGGTTTGGAGGATTAGCGGTGAAAAAAGGTGGGAAAGGACAACAATAAAATAGCTTGGAAACTAAGGTTAATTCGGGTTGACATAAATGCCGAAATAAACGACCGAGCATAGCGGTGTGCATGTGACCGTCCACTTATAAAAGAGGACGCTCATTACACCCATGAATTCATTTAACCACGCGAGAAAGGAGCTGTAGGATGGAACTCACAGTGGAGGAGTTCAAACGAGATTATTATGCCTTATTTGCCTTGGAGCACCATAAAAGGGTGCATAGCCAAGTGCACACCCACATATTTCATCTCATTCAAGTGAACACCAACATGATTTTTCGTATAAGCTCACCAAAGACATTGAAACGAGGCAGCGGATGTCCTACGCACCCACGCGGATTGGAAACTGCTTCGTAAAGAATATCATACAGAGTAAATTACACAGAGTGTGCCCTGAGGCGTCCTGCTGTATTTTCTAGGCATTCCCGGTCGAGTAACTTCATTGGAAGAAAAGCGAAAAGTCGATACTTTCATTTCGGCACTCTTCCATGAAAGAACGAATGATGTAAACATCGTAATAGGCATGCGGGGTAAACGCATTTATGCGCTCTATATTAGCTGTGACGTTTAAACTGCGGAGGGACCACCCTGTCACCGTCTCACGTCTCGAGTTGGCGTCACGCAGCGTCTCATGTCCCACGTTGGCGTCACGCAGGTCCCACGTTTTATACACACAAGACGAGCAGGCTGCACATTTGGAACGCCAGCGCGCGCTTGCCCGTGAACGCCAGCGTCGACCAAGGGCTAATTCGTCTGCCCGAGCCAGCGAAGCGACAGCGTCGGGAGTTAGACAGAGATTTACGGAAGCGAGAAGTCTAGCCCGGCCGTGGAAGAGGAGGCGAAACGCCTGCGCTGGACGTTAGACGCGCCGCGCTCGGAGCAGCTAAGAATAGAAAAACGGTAGAAAGTAGAAGGTAGAACACAAAATAAATCGGATAATAGCCCCAGAAGAACTGAAAATGATGTAAAAAATATCACATAACCTCAGTAATACCATAGTCCCTCAATACTTTTTACTGGTCACGAAACTTCCCCGTCACTCTATGGGAGAGCTTTGTGTGCCGCCAACTTTGACCGCGGGGCGGCGCCACCAGTGTTAGGGGGGCACCCGCGGCACTCGTCGAAGCAGTCGGCGAGGCGACGGCGTGGTGTGTTTGCTTTTGTGTGTCGTGCTGTATTGCGTGTGTACGGTGCTTTCTGTGCGTCTTATCGTATTCAAACGTGACGAATACTTAGCGGCAACGTGACGAACGATGCAGAGGACGTCCTGCGTGCCGCACGGTCGCTCCGGCGAACAAGGCGCTCGTCAAGGCCAGCGCGGCGACGGCGTGCTGTGTTCGCTTTGTTTGCGTCGTTTTATCGCGTGTGTGCGGTGCTGTGTGTGCCCGTGACCATTTTCGTATGCGACAAATAGTTAGCGGCAGCTTCACGAATGATGACAAAGACATGTTGTGTGCCGCACTGTCGCTCCGGCTATATAGGAACCGCTGCAAAAGTATCGTTGTTTGTGTTCCCCAGCGAACCCGAAAGCCGCAAGCACTGGAGGCGGGTGATACCACGTAAAGAAACGGGCGCAATCTCGTTCAGTTCACCAAACGTTCAAGCATGCGAAAAACATTTCTATAACGAGGACATTATTCGCGAAGACGAATGCGTTATAGAAGAGGTTGCCGCGCGAAAGAGTGAAGCTGAGGGCCGGCGCTTTACCTCGATTATTTGAATGTCTCCCGGCTTACTTGGCCAAAAAGAAGCCGGCACCTCGGCAGTTGCCTCACAGGCGGCCGGTCAAGCGTCGTTGGGAGTCTTCGGAGGATTCCAGTGGGGAAAATGCTGTGCAGAGGATCCGCGTGGACGTCTCCGACGAATTGGATGCAGTAAATCATGGTAAATATTGCAGTTTTACGCGGCTTGCTCTTCTGTGTTCTTCGGCACGCTGATTATAACGCAAGTTGAGCAAACTTGATGGATTTCGTAAACCTTTACGTTTTTCCCCTTGTTCTGCAGAAAGTATGCCGACGGTAAACAAGGCTGAGGACAAAGCTTGCAAAACAGAGGAGGCTGTGTGCAGCGCTTCGGAACAGTTGTTTGTGCTGCTAAGTTCTTCACTGTTTGCCTTCAGTTTCTGCTTTCAAAATAAAAATGATTATAGCCAGCAATTTACTGTTTGTTATGAATATATAGAATAGATGAAGCCCACTGGCTTTCACCTTTTAATAAGGTGCTAAAAGGATTAAATATTTCCTCTAGATCAAACAGCTGCACAAGACCTTTGTTCAACTTTCGTCCAAGTGAAAGAAGCTGCTGTAGAGCATGGCTGGGAAAATACGTTATACAATCGCTTGGCACTTCGCAGAGTGCAAGGGTCCTTAGCCATTTTGCAAGAAAGAAAAAAAAAAGAAACTACGCCATGTGGCTCTGCAATGTGCCTGTAAATCTAAGTACACATGTTTTTGCGCCTCATCTCTCTGGAATGCGAGCGCTTCAACAAGCATGTTTAGCAGCACACGTTAGCTGCTTAGCCACCGAGGCTGGTAAAAGAGCGTTATCAGAGTTTTCGCTCGTATTATTACAATATTGTTGTGATATTCACTTCAGAGTTTTGTACGTGCAGTCTACCCGAGACAGAACTTAGCGACGCATGGGCCGTCTACAATTTTTTTCTCTAACGTGGTATTTCCTACGCCGAGCGTCGGTGGCGCACGGAAATGTACCAGTAACGTTTAACTCAGTCATGTATATTCAGAGGAATTTAAGCTAAGTCTTTTTTTCAAAGCATGGATAAATCGCCGGGAGAAAATATCATCGCGTAAGTTGCACGCGTCAGTACGTTTTTTGGTGAAGAGACGGGATTCACGCCCGTCGTACGTACGGCTGTGTTGGTCGCGGTTCTTCCGCTGACGTTGGCTACAGCCTCGTGTAATATAAAAAGCGTCAAAAAGGCATGACCGAGCAGTCTTTGCTAAATCAGCGTGCACGCCGATTTCGCCGCGATCGAAAGGAATAGAACACTGCCGCAACCGAACAGACATTTATGGCCGCTACGCGCAGATACGAGTACGCTGCCTATACGCCATGGGTGATCAGTATATAAAAAAGCCACGGAAATATGTCCGTGGAGCCACCAGAGCGAGTCGCCGCCACGGAAACCTCTTGACGCACCAAAAAGCCGTTTAAGCGGCCGCGATGAAAGCCCCCTTGTCTGCACTAACGCCCCTGGCGGGAGACTATGTCCCTATACCAAACTTGGCCCGAAGTTTCATGACCATAAAAAAGTATTGAGGGACTGTGGTAATACGTTCTGGCAGGCTAGTTGGTTCATTGCGATAAACTTTCTTAAACTGATCGAGAAGACGAAGACACAAGTAAGAAAACATTGAGAACACCAGGAGCGCAGTGGTGTTCTGAATGTTTTCTTACTTGTGTCTTCGTCTTCTCGCGCAGTATAAGGAAGCTTATCACATAACCACACGAAAAGGAAAGAACAGACAAACGCTAGATAAACGCAAGGAAAACACATGTGAATTAATGCGCCGTAGTTCGTACAGCTTTCACTTGGCGTAAAAACTGGCTTAGGTTTTTTATTTTCGCTTTCTTTTCTCTCTCTTATTTCAGCCTTCGACTCCACAAGCACTTCCTGTAAGTCTTCCAAGCCTCCGCGACGTTAAAGATCGAAGAACCCACGCGATGCTATCCAGGCCTACGGCTTCCCTATAACTAGAGCTCCGTGTTTTCGGTGTTTATTTTTCTTGAAAATCGGCGGGTGTTTATCGGAGTTTATATTTTTGGCGGAAATTCGGCGTTTATCGGAGTTTATTTCTCGTAAACCCCCAATTCTCCGAAATTCGGAGAATTTCGGCATTATTCCGCATTATTCTCGAAACCGCAATATCTTAGATCTATTCATATCTGAATACTAAAACATTAAAACACACGAAGCACATTTTTTTTTCTGGAAGGTTCGAATGCACGAAAACATGTACGCACAACCGAAATACTTGAACACAAAACACCTGTATTTGTGCGTATAACAACCTTACGATTAAAGCTTATTGTAAAACATGCAAGCATATTTTGCGAGGTTGCTGTCAGTGATCGAAGCGCGCTCCTTTCGAAAGACGACTCTCAGCTTTGAAAACGCCCTTTCAACGTTAGCGCTAGAAACAGGAAGCGCCAGGGGACGCAGCGCGAAAGCACTGGCCACTGGACATTGTGAAGTCTCCAAAACGACAGGGGTTCAACAATGTTACATATTTCATAGCACTGATAGTTCGCAAAATCACTCAGGAGCTGGCTCATGTCGTCAGTTTCAAGAAGCACTAATTGAAACATAGGCGCATAGGTTTCGAACGCGCAAAGCAGCTCATGCTTCACATGTGCATTGACAATTTGAACACAGTACCAAAACGATTCTTTGGTGTACTGTAGTTTATCGCACAGGTTCCTCTCGGATGTCTGTCGCCACTTTTCGACGACAGCAGCGTAGTATCCGTGAAAGTCTGTAACAGTCGCTAAGCGGTCAGTCTCGTCAAGGAGGTCCAACAGGCTTGTGACATCCCATGTGAAGACCTCGGTTGGATCAAGCCATTGACTGATGAGTGTGTGCAAACGAACCCCCAGTACGGGATAAACTTAGTGTACCAGCGTACTCTCTGCCTCAAGTTCATTAATGATTAAGAGCACGGCACACGAATTGGTCTTCAGAGACCTCACCTTAACGAGCAATTTGTGCACAGCTTCAGGTGATGAAATAAGACTCTTGAGCTTCTCACACTTCGTTCCCTTGGCTTCGTCGCTTCTCAAGAAAGACTAAATGGAGCGCCACTTGTCCAAAGTATCTTCTAGAGCTTCATAAAAAGAGAACCACCTCGGCGAACATACGGTTTTCAGCGGCTTGATGGGCATGCCCATGGGCATGCACACAAGACCAAGCTTACGGCGCAGCTCCCGAGACGACTTCAACAGGGCAGGAAAGGGCACAACAAAATCGTGTACTACGTTAAACGAGGTCGTCCTGATTCCATCCTCCAGAGCGTTGTTAAGTAGGTGGCACGAATCTTCGAAGTGAAGCGCCTTGAATTCGGGGTTGGAAAGTTGCAAGTGCTTGTGAAGCTTCTGCATGTAGGAAGCTGAGCCGGCGCACAGTACAGCTACATTGCCTAATACAGCTACGCGCGGTAAACTTTAAATCGGTCAAACCAGAAGATGTATCAATGAGCGCTTAGAACTTGCTCTTTCGATAAAGAACGGAACCAGGTCATATTGGCCCTTGAAATCGGAGTTTAGTGGATAAACCCGAATTGTCAAAAACTTTACCGACGAATGTTTATCGGATTTTTTCGGATAAAACCTAAAACACGGAGCCCCACCAATAACGCACAATGCTTCAAGAATGCAGCCACAACCACCACGATCAAAGGTAATCTAGCTATTTTACAGATCAAACGTAATTGCATATTTCGCGACACGTCCTTACACAAATAAGTTAACAACAAATAAATAACTTTAGCGCCTTGCGAGCAAGAGAAGTACGTGAAGCGCTAAGAACCAGAATCACACTAAACTAAAAAAAAAGAAGAAGACAATGGACAGCCCACAAGAAGCGTAATTTTCAGATATTATCAACAAAGGTCAGTCTTTTTATGCAAGCATTTCATTTTTATCATACGAATGGGTGATCGTAAAAACCCGCGGAAGTAGCTGCATTCTTGATACTAAGACTTAAATAGAATGGACGAGATATGCCGCTCGCCGGAAATAACGTGGAGACTTGGATGTTTAGGCGTTGTGTAACAGACGCAGCACCTGGGAATTCCCTTTGCCACCGGACGGCGTTCGCGTAACACTCCATCTCGGAGGCCATGTTTCGGCGTCGTCTGCTCAAATGCTTTGTATTTAAAGGCGGTAATTGAAACTGTAATACACAGTGCTCGAATTCGCGCGTAAGGGGCAGGATTCTCTGGATAAAAAATACTAATAGCTAAAGCCGAGTCGGTAGTACTGACTCGGCTTTAACTTTAATTAACCATCGTTTACCTTTGGAATATTCTTGCGTACTGAAATATACTATGCTAAAGAGTGCTAGTTTCCTCTTTCCGCTCTCGGGCAGTTTACGGCCACGGCCGCCAGGGGCACACTATCGATCGTGACGTGTAGTGAGGGCATTGTTAACGTCCGAGCAGCTGTTGTCGCTGGTACCACAGCTACTATAGGGACGGGCGATCTTAATGCGACCACAGTAATTTACTTGGTTCGCACTTTACTCAAATACGGTTTTATAACTGCAGCACAATACGGTACAGCAATCTAAAGTAGCGTGTATATCTCGTGCTTATTGATTGACCCATCGCCATTACCATGAATCCCGCAGTGCACTCGCTCAATATGACGCTAAGTTTGTCCGTGTGTCAAATGTATACTAATGCCCGGTATTTTTTTAAGCGCACGTTTTTGCACGTTATAACACTTCCGAGCCTTCGTTTCCAAGGAGCATGTGACGCCGCACTTGTTAAAGGAGTACTGAAGCTAAAATTTGAGTTTTTGTTTTTTTGCATCAAGTGAGAGGTCAAACTCTAAAGAGCCTAGAAAGCTACAGGTAAGCGTGAGTGCGCCCTTGAAAATAGATTACAACATGTTTTCAAAGCTAGTTTCCGTTCCGACTGTACCCTGACGTCACGAAAACATATCAGCTCCCGTCACGTGCTCGCGCAAGATATTGTGACGTTTCCGCGGCCGCTCCACTCCCTGACTCCAGTGGTGAGCACAAGCGGCCGTCTTGCATGTCTTGGTACCTGACGCTATCACAACTAGCCACACTGGTGCATGAAGTCCCCAGACTCGAACCTCTAGCCTGACGTCAAGCTAGTGTCGATGTCGCAAGGTGCGCCGCGCGAATATTGACTTTAAGATCAAAATAAAACATCTGATGAGCATTTCCTGAGCATCGAACTTGATCAGAGTCATGTCTGTATAGGAATTCAGTATGGCGGCGGTAAAGTCAGCTTCGAAAATTGGTGTCAGTACCCCTTTAAGTCGCAATTGCCGTTTTCAGGTTTCAAGAACGGCGAATTCATAACCACGTCGATCGCTGATAAGTATGCGCTTCTAGTGGGACGCACCTCAATCGCTTTTCTTTTTTCATCCTTTGCAGTGGGAGCTGAAGAGTAAGTAAATGCGCAGTAGATAAAGACAGATAATGATATGGCTTGCGAAAATGTGATGACAGACATAAGGTGTGCGAATTTCGAAGACAAAGAGAATGCCGGGCGTTCCAGCAGCAGGTATTTTGAGAAAAAAAGCATTCGCTTAAGGAGCAAGCTGTCAGGTTCGGAGACGTAATTGTTTGAAAACATGTAAATTGCATGCTTAATTAATTTATATTGACTATTGAACATTTTAACTAGCGACGTGCGGCGGCTATTGTCTATGGCGAGTTTGTAGCCAAGGAGACGACATATTGCCGTATCATCTTTTAAAGCAAAAGGAAAGTCCTTATCTGAAACCCCGCAGACAGTGAAAATGTGGTGCTTCATTTTTTTAGCATGGAATTTAAGCTTGAAGCGTGTGGAGCGCCGGTAGTCTTGACCAAACGCAACGTCTGGTGTGACTTGCTGCAGTGACTGGTCGCTTCAACAATCTCTCTCGTCAGCTTATTGCCGATCCTAAAGATAGCCGCACACTTATTATACAGGAGGGCATATCCACAGCCCTTACAATACGCATTCAAGTGCCCAGCGTTGCCACTGTGGACATTCCGAAGGTGCGTGCGCAAGCGCGCATTAATGCACCTTGAGGTCTTCCCCGCGTACATCTTACCGCAGGTTATCAGAATAATGTGTGTTCACGTGGACTGTGTAGAAGGCTGAACAAGACTAGCAAATACGGAACTCTTAATTGGGCAAACTCGTCGGGAAAGTTGCCTGTACTCTGGCTATATAGTCTTTTATGCCTGCGGTTAGATCGACATCCGGGCCGTCTCTTCACAACTTGGTCACGGCTTCGCGTGGGCGCCCGGAACATGGACAAACCAGCACCGGCACCAGATGGCTCGTTGCGGCGGCAACACTGGGAAATAGGGAACTCTTTATTCGGCTAACTTGTACCCGGAAAACGAAAAGTCAAAGTGCAAACAATACATGCTGTATACACTGATAGCGGTGAGAACAGTCGTCGGTCATCGAGTAGTTCGATCAGGTTGAAGGCGCTCAAAATTAACGCATCTGGAATCGAATATTCCAGCGTTACCTCTGGTTGCCACAATAAACTCCAGTGTTTATGTTGTTCACGCAAGAGTCTAAAAAATATTACACCATCTCCCGCTAAAGGGGACCATGAGGCGATGCGAAGCAGCGTTTCGGCATGTCGAGCCCGCGTTTCATCCGTGGTAGTTTCCCGCCGACGTTGCCGTTTGCGCTGGGCTTCCCCAGCCCGGAGCTGCACCGGCGACAGCCGCTGCACCGGCGCAGCCGGTGCAGTGACTGAGCGTTTGTACGACCTAACGCAATCCGGAATGCAATACCAACTCGCCCATCGCTCAGTTCTATTTTATCTAAACGAGAAGGGGGAGTGGAGAGGGGGTAGTGGGAGTGCAAAGGAGATGTGTGGAGAGGAGGTGTGTGGAGAGGGTTCGCGCATGTGCAGTAAGGGTGGTCACGCCGCACACCGGATTGAACTCCGCCATAAGCTGCTTCGCATCTAGTCCAGAAGGCTCCTAGACATGCCGGCGTGGCCTGCGCACGACAGTACTTACACGTGTAACGAGCAGCTAGGTTACATAAATATAGAAAAAGTAGCGCACGTGGCAGTATACCTCATTGTCAGACTTGTGCGCGTTAGAGAAAATGAGAAACCAATTACAATGACTTCCTTTAAAAGTAATCGATTACAATAGTCAATTACAGCCCCAGAAAAGTAACTCGGCAATTACAGAAATGTAATCGATTACTTTTGCATTACTTTCCTTCAAAATTTTATTGCCGTAACGCAATAACACAAATTCACTCAAACTACAATGAACTATTGTGGCTTGCATAGTAGAGAAAAGCTGGAGGCTTGCGTGAAGGCTGGAAGGCTCACTGTGGCTTCTGTTATATGGTGTAACACGTTGTTAACTTTCAACAGAAGTTACTTTTCAATGTTGTCGTCGCTTATTCTTCCACGTTTTATCGTTAAGAGTTCAGCTGTTACACTGATCACTCTCCCAATACATGCGCTGCTGGAAAGGACGGTATTATAACGTAGGAACACCTTAAGCACCACCTCGCTGTTGCGCCGTTCTTCGATGCTATTATCCATATCCTCTATGAAGCGCCGCGCTTCGCTGTTGCTGGCGCTCGGGTAAGACGTTGCTGGTAGGGCCAAGGAAAAGGTGAAAATATAAGCTCCGTAGGGACCCCCCGTCGGACAGGACTGGGGGTCCCTACAGGGCGGTCGCATATTTTTCGGGACGAGAACTGCCGTAGAAGACTGGTTACAACTTGATTTTAGAAAAAAAATGTAATTGATTACCGGTAATCAATGACAATAAAATAGAAAATGTAATCATTCACCCAGAACATTACAGTTTCGATAAAGTAATCGGTTATATCACAAAATCACAAGAAAATGTAACTGATTACGAGTAATTGATTACCTGTAACGCGTTACGTACAGCTCTGTTATCAACAGAATATGCTTGTTGAAATCCAGAGTTTCACGGCAACCCGTCTGGCCGGGGAAATACATAGTGTAAACGCGAAAGGATACACCGACGTCATGATGACGTCATGGTTTTATTTGATGTCAAGTCCTTGTTCACAAGCGTTCCAGCAGAACTGGCTGTAAATGTTTGCACCGCTGCCGTAGAGTCTGACGGGACACTGCCCGAGAGGTCTCCAACTGGCGTTCCAGACCTGTCGCGTCTCCTTAATCCATAGGTTCTGTTTATCGAATACCTAGTTCGTCTTCCAACAGAACGTCTACCTGCAAGCACATGGTACTGCTATGGGCGCATCTATCTCCATTTCTGCTGCCAATCTTGTTATGGAAGACATCGAGCGTCGGGCGTTCGCTTCGTTCACCCCTTCTCCAGGTCTTTCTGCGATATGTTGATGATTTTTTCTTCATAATTCCCAAAGATGCCCTCACTGCTTTCACTGCTCGCCTGAACAGCGCTGAAAAGACGATTCAGTTGACGGTCGATCAAGAAGTCTGCCTTTTCTTGACATTCTCGTGAAACGGGGTAATACTGGTCTGGCCTTCAACGTGTACAGGAAGTCGACATATACAGGACAGTATTTGCATTTCGACTCAGTGCATCCGCACTCTAACAAACGTTCTGTTCCCGCTACCCTGTTCCAGCGAGCCAAAACCATTTGTACAAGTCAAGACAACTACAAGCGTGACAGTGAGAGCATCTTCGAAGAATTAAAAATGTTCGGATACCCCCCGTCCTTCTTGGCCACTGTGCAGAAGCAACTATCGCGACCATGTAGGCAGCGTGCAACGCCGTCTCTTAAGAAGCGAACTGCCATGCCGCATGTACCCGGAACAACTGAGACCATCGCCCGCATCATGCGCAGGTACAACGTCGAAATAGCGCATGTTCCAGCTCGGAAGCTAAGGAACGCCCTGGTCAAAGTAAGACAAGTTGCCGAGCGAAAATTTCTCGGGTGTTGCTTACGCCATAGGCTGCCATGATTGTGACAAGCAGTACATCGGTGAGAGCGGTGACTTCAAAAAAATTCGGCAGATCCCATGTACCGTGGGAGTCGATGTTATGCGAAGCATGCGGCGGGTAGGTGACTGTGGCGTAACTTTTTTTACTCAGCGACACGTTACAAAATGACGCTAAAGATATGTTTAAATTTTATACGCACACATATATATGTTGAAGAGCCGCATATGCATCCCGAGAACGCACGCACGTTTCACGAACCCGTGTGCATGTGTGCAAGAAGTTCTTGACAGTTCTTGAACAAGGGCATCATCACCGTGATCAGTGAGCACCAGCAGCTGGTCATGACTTGTTATAGGATCCGGTCGTGATCGTGGTGACGAGGGGTCCATGTGTAGTGAAGTATGTGGTATAGTAGAGCTGTTGGAATTCTAGGATGCCTCGGTTCCTACACCTACACCCGTTCATTACGTCACATTTTAGCATAAAAAAGCGACACACGGCTCTTGCCTGCTTAATGTGAACAAGGAACCCGTATGGGTCCCGAAACGTCTCTGTGTTTTTCACCTTGACTTGGTCAGTGACGGCATCTACATCCTCATGCCTCGGTCATTTCGTCGACAAATCGGCTGTCGACAGAGCCGGCGACAAGTAGGAACCTGAAGCCACCCTTCGCGTTGGTGAGGTATAGGCCGTCGAGGCTGGTAGGCCTGGATAGTGCTACGTGGACCAACATCAGTGGATGGTGTTTGTCGTATTCCTAGACTATCTGTGCGTATGTGGCGTACGTAGCCTAGTCTACAAAGCGGCTGTCAATCAATCTGGCATCATCCTCGGTCAGCATGAGGCCATCGCCCAGCCTCGTAAGAAATGAAGTGTACACGGCGTCGTTCTTGCGGACTAAGTGCAATTTACGGTGCGGTGAGGTGGATATCATATGTAACTTTCGTTAATGTATCCCTCCGGGGTCGAGCGATGCTTCAATATAGCTTGCTGAATCATATGAATACAAACGTAATGTTTATTAGGCTGCTATAAAAGCTGAGCCAACACTGGAACTACAGAGGTTATTCTGATATGACGCCTGTATCGTAGGAGTACACATCGTAGGAGTATCATGTAGTGTTTATTGCTTTCTTGTAAACTTGGATAGCAAGCACCACAACCACAATTGACCTTGCACCGTTATTACGCCTGCGTAGGCTGTTTTTCCAAACCAGTTTATAGACCTGGCATGGCTCAGTGGTAGAAAACCTGATTGCCACGCAGAATGCTTGGGTTCGATTCCTGCAGGGATCCTAATTTTCATTCATTCCATTCGTTGAGTCAACGCTACCATTGTTGGTTTTCCTTAACGCTCTAGCATTTAAGTTACCAATGTCCGTTCTCGCCGTTCCTGGGTAGATATAAACTGTCAATCACCTGTGGCGCATACCTGTACACCGCGGCCCGTGGTAAACGGGTATGTGCCACACGTGTCTAGTGGAAAGGGTTTGACGACATACGCGACAGGATTTTAACGTTATTCATGTCATGACCCGGCAATCATATTCGTCAAATCCTCTTACCCTCCCATGCAAATTTTGGTCTTCACCAAGTTAAGGAGGCGATCATGAAAGCACCCAGACGTAGGCGGCTAGATAGATAGATAGATAGATAGATACGTAGATAGAAACGCTCAAAGTGCCAGATGTTCGCTAAGAAATGCTTCGCATTTAAAAAGAGTCAAGCAACGCGAATATGACGTCAGGAAACGGCACGTTGCCTCGAATGCCCTCGCTGAGCACGTAGAATCTACAGGCCACCAAATTGGCTGGTCAAGCGCGCGTGTTCTGGCCAAAAAAAAGAAAAGAAGTATGCATCACGCCTACACCTGAAATCGCTGCTTATACAGACGACTGCGCACACGCTGAACAGGAGTGATGGGACGCTTCCGACAATGTGCTATCGCTGCTTACGTGACGTACTTAGGCGTACTTAAATACGCTGTGCCATCCTTACGGCTTTTATTGTGAACAAGGCTCCCTTGTGGGGGGGCCGAACCGCCAAGTAAGCTGTATTCCTTTTTTGATCGGTGTATCCTTCCGCGTTTACACAATATGCTTGTCTGTGTCCCCTTGCTTCACCTTGATTTTTTCGCGCTTTTAAGATCCTGTCCAACGGATTAGATATTCTGGCTGCACGTTTTTTGCGCGCAGGGACCAGTCCTCGATCTCCATATTGACCATCTTGATTGCGATCGTCCTGGTCGTCGGTATCACTATTGTGATCTCCTTCCTTATCCTCGGCGGTGACTGTGAGTACGCTTTGTTGCTGTTTTCTAACGCGATATCGTTAAAGAGCTCGTTTCGCAGAAATTCCGCTGTCGCTTTCGGCGGCGGCATCGGCGGCGGCGTCTTTAGTAGTGAGCGAAAAAGCAGCGTTGACCGTGAACGAAAGTTCGAGTTAGATGCAAATAAAGATATGAGCCGGAGGGAGTCCGCCAGTAGGCTTTCCTTGCGGCACATTTCAGGTTTCCACCGAGAAGTTAAGGCAGGCTAGCGACTGGGCAAGCGATACGAACATGGCCCGATTACGCTATCGCGTTCGACTCTTGTTGCCGCCGCCTCCGAGCGAAACGGGCGCGTGGTGTGGGCGCACCATCTCTTTCTTGGAGGCGTTGCGATGGTGCGCCGCGATTTTCCCGCCGTTCCCGAGAGAAGGCGTGACCACGCCGCGCGAATTAAATAGCGCGGATATGTTCCCTCACAAACACGTAGCGGGTGCATCGCTATAGGGCACACACATTTGTGCGCGCATTCTCTGGCAGGGTTTCGTCAGGTGTTGCATGTCTGTTGCGAGACTCGGGGGTCAGTGCTGCCAGATTGCCGCCAAATCTGGCGGGCGGCTAAAATTGCCCCTGCAGTTACATCTTTTCTGTAAGGTTTTTGTATAATCCGCTGTGCATTTCCCAGTTGCCTGTGCGGTCCGTTAATGTCGTTCGTTTTAACGACCCCTGCGTGGTTTGGTCACCAGTGGGTATGAAAGGCTTGCTGGTTTCAATAAAATATCATTAAGTCAGCGCTCCTTGTGTCTCGGGCGCCTTCTTCTCTGTGGTGTCACTCGCGTTGTAAAAAGGAAGCTAGAAACCAACCCGGCCACCATATTGTTTTGTGGTTTTGAGGCGTCGCGCTGCTAAGCTCGAGGACAGAGGTTCTATTCTCGGCTTCGGCGGCCGCATTTCGATGAAGGCGAGATGCAAGAACGCCCGCGTACTTTGAGTTATTAGAAGTCTGCAAGTATTTCCTGCACACAAGCGTGCCTGAATGGACGCGCATTGCAGACTGACGTCATGATCCGGGCAGCCGGTGATCCCGCTTTCAAATAATATTGCCGGGTGCATAAGCGGAACTGTTTTTATATACGTGCAGCTATCGGCTGCCGCGCTTCGGTTATCCGCGCGGGGTCTCTCCGGGATTATTAAGTTGTATCCGACTATAGCTACACATCAACGAATACCAGGTGGTGAATATTCATCCGGGGTCTCTATGTGTGTCTCACGATCTTTTTTGCACGTAACACCCCGCAACTGAATTTAAATTATCTTTTTGCGAGTTGAACAGCAGCCATTTAAGCAGCTTTCATCGGAAGGGTTCCTGGAATGTCGTCTGCCTTGTTACCGTGACTGCTGTTACCAAGCGTTCTTAGACAAGTAAGATTTGCGCTTTTTTTTTTCAAGTTCTCTAACTGAGTGCCGCTCTAATAGCAAGAACTGCGTCATCCTGGAGGCCGTGATTGCACATCACGGCTCTTTTCCTCCGCTAACATATTCTTATCATTCGCCGGTACTGAACAATCCGCATACGTGGCTAAGATTTGGCACTCTTAGCCCAGGTAAACATGTGTAACTAGTAATGTAATTGAAACCAACTGGCCCCAACTTGAAGCAAATGGTTGCCATCCGGTTTTCAAATAAACTGGTCAATCTGGTTTCCAACTGGAGCCGACTGGCCCCAGTTGGGGTAGTTGGGGGTTCCCTGGGACCAGTTAGAAATCAGAACCTGTAACGAGCTGGTATCGTATGGTTTCAAACTGGACCCATTTGGTGGCCAACTGGGACCAGTTGAAAACCATACTATACCAGTCCGTTCCATGTTCTGATTTCTAACTAGTCTCAGGGAACCCCCAACCGCAACTGGAGCCAGTCGGCTCCCAGCTGGAGACCAAGTGGGACCACGCGGATTGTGTGTATTTCTTTTTTATTAAAATGGTGAAATAGGAGACGTTGGTGCCATTATGGTGGCACCGGCTACTGCTTCTCGCTTAGCAGACAAAATATGTAGTAAGAAAAATAATAAGGGCACAAAATGCAATAGAGTAGAACACACGATGTGAAAATACCCACAGCCGAACATAACATGGCAGTGCAGATACGTCTAATAGGTTCATATGTACACAAGTGTTGTATTACAAGTTCAAATAGGTAAAGTCACTTCACATGTAGACGTTCAAACTCGAATATTCTGTATTGCTTGACATACACAGGAAAACAGACTGACACAAATGATTACACATAAAATCAAACGCACTATCACAAACATTACACATTTCCTTTAGTATGAAGGGGAAGTCCACATCGTGTACAGTAGGTCAATATTTCTACAAAATATTAGACTTTTCAAGAAATTTTTGAAGGCGACAAGCGCTCTTTTCTGATGCGTGAAGTTGGCCATGGACCTAGTATTTTCTTCACTGTGAAATGCCTTCTATCTAAAAGTGGTAGACTTCCTCGTAATACTTTTCATTGCGATTCATATTTTTTGCACTCGTTAAGTAGATGATGTACAGTCCCGCTCAATATGACTTGCAACACGGGAGCGCGTGGCCTCATGAGCTGAAACATTGCGCACAGGTTCAACTTGTTTTCATTTCAGCAACTAAACAATATTTTATTATTTGGAATCATCCCCGAGTGCTAGAACAGCATTTAGTTATGTAAATAAGGACTAGTGGAAGCCATGGGCAGTAAGTCTTTGAACTCGTGAGGCCACGCGCTCATGTGTTGCAAGTCATATTGAGCGCGACTGTACATCTTCGTCAGGGTGGCCGTAGGAACGTTCTGTACTAGACACACGTTTTATCCTGTTTAGGAAGTGTCGCGTAAATGCTGTGCCAAGCCGTAGGCGGTGGACTAATGTTTCAAATCTACTATTTTCTCTCAAGTCTGATGGAATGCATCGTTTTATGCAAGGGTGCAAGGGCGTTTTATGCAAGTCCGAATTTTTAGACTTTTCTACGAACCATTTGTATTTAGTGAGGCTGCAGGTTATCTGTCTCAGAAGTAGAGGGATTTCACTGCGTAAAATTGGAAGACTAATTCTCTCTTCATTATTGTGTGCCCGATTTGCCTTGCGCGCGGTGCAGTGTTTACTGGAATGTTGCAGTGACCTGATATCCATTGGAATGCGATCACGTGTTTAGTTATGAAAAGAGAATTTGTTGCTGAGCTAGTTGGTTCACAATGCTAAACACATGGAAGCGTATCATATCAGAAAGAAAGGAAGTGATTGTGTCGGTGACACTTCTGTGTTGTCGCGCAACAAGGAAAATGGATTTTCAGATGTGTTGTTTTAATTCTGCATTCTGGCGATATGTCATTTTTGTGGTCATGATTGGCAGTGCGCTTGCGCATTAAGGCTGTAGAGTTTATACATGTAGAAAAGTTTTTTTTTTTGGAACACAGATAGTTGAGGGTAAGCGCTTGTCCTGTGTTGTGTGTACCGTACCGAATACCTGTACCGAATTTGCTCTCGGCAGTTTAGCATTGGTTATCAACGAGTGCTTTATTCTCATTTGCTTGGTTACCGAAATCTGTCAATTTCCGGACGCAGCGACGGAGCAAGAAGACAGCGGTATCTTCCAGGGTGGAGGGGGAGGTGGGGCAGGAGGAGGTGGAGGCGGCGGCGGCGGCGGTGGCGGCGGCGGCGGTGGGAGTCCACCATCAAGTACAGGTCCAGGCGGAGGGCTTGATCCAGACAAAGGCGTTGGCGTACCGTCAACGACAACCGGTGGTGGAGGACATGGAAAAATCACTAGGCGCCCTACGCCTCCTCCTCCACCGCCACCTCCAACAGCACCGCCTTCCGTCACGGTCATCGTGGTGACGCCCAAGCCGCCTCGTGAGTATCATCCACAGATTGCTCCCCTTTTTGCATGCTGGGTTGAAAAGGGGGCGGTGGGGGGACGTCCGACGTCGGAGATATAAAGAAAACATGGCTGACCCCTCTGTCATAGGAATCGGTTTAAGAGGACAGTGAAACGTGTCTTCACAGACGGAGGGTGAAGAAGCAGTGAATGCGATAAGTACACGCCGTAATATTACATGAACGAGGTTTAGCAGCTAACTCTTTTTACTCCGATCTCACTTAACTCTACAAAACGCTGATGTATGGCAATACGGCCGCTCCCGGGAGAGAAGCGGTTTTCGGTCAGTTTCCCGTATCAGTGGTCCGAGCGCGAAGCAGTGAGATCACAGCGCTCACAGCGCGTAGAAGGCATACGAGCCGTTCGCTGGGGGATGTCTGCCGAAATAGCGCGCCTGCCAGCGCTCTCGACACCGCCCTTTTAGTCAAAGTGCACAGATCTTGCTCGAGTTACGTAGTCCCTCTCCCCAGACATCCCTTCCTACTCCTTTTCGCCCAGCAAATGACGGGCGGGGCGTTTCCTTCTGCTTGAGGAGCAATCGACGGCAGGCCTAACACGCGGGTTGATGTTATTCCGTGTGACGGAGATGGCCAGTTTGTTTCATCTCTGCTTTAGCCATGTTCCTTGCCAACGCTCGCGAGCTTTTACTCGCGGGTAGAACATACACTGCGCGGAGCGATGTTATCGATTTCGAGTTTATATGGAACATGACGGCGACGGTGAAAACCTGTCCTGAGTGTCCTTAAAATTGCTAACGCAATAAAAAGTATACAAAAAACCGTTGAAGTGGGCACGCCTTTTTCCTGGAAAGCTGCATTGTCTCCGCTGTAAAGTGTGCGTTCGTTGGAAGAATCATATAATCCGGCGCCTTTTCCGTTGGTTTCGCTCTCGCCTTTACTATCCTTGTTACAAGAGACATCTCCTCGCCACTTATTTCTTCATAAAGCACGCGTACAATGTCAGCACTAAGCGTTGAACCTATCATGATTTCGCACTTGTCGGCTACAGTCTTGTTATCTGAGAGATAGCCGTTCACTCTCTCGACTTTTCTTTATGTCCGTGCTTCGACGTTATGTCTTCTTAACATGAATACCAACCAACTAGCTCGAGCAGCTATATTCTAAGTTTGCCATTCTCTTTACTTCTGTATTTATTTATCGATTTACTCGAGTAATAATGAAAGGAAAAAGTGTTCTAACGCACCGAGATATAGATATTACTTATCTATTTTATTTATTTATGCACAGTGTACTAGGTCCAAGACTCCAAGAATATGCTATCCAGCGAGTTGGGTCGGCGCCCTTTAAGGCTGGAGGACGCTGCAGCGTTAGGGTCAGGCAATACTCGTGATATTTCTGGAGAAGAAAAAGGTACTACAGCTCATGGGGAGCTATTCTCGATGCGTTCATCCAAAGGAGATGTCCACAGTCCATTTCGGCAGAGCGCATTCAGTGATTCGAAAAAGCGGTTAGCCGTGATGTCCCCTTGCTCTTGACCACGTCGCCGCACCGAACCCACCAGCACATTCCTAGCGTAAGAAGAGAGTGGAAGAAATGCAGAGAAACAGAAACTTTTCAACTCTGAATTTGCATATGAATGTGTCTCAGATGTTTGAGAACGATGCAGAAAATGCGTACCGACCTTACAGCTGCGTTAGACGAGCAGCCGCATTAAACCTAAATCGATGGCTAACACGATCAAAAAACATGTGCACCGAAAATCGGATCTCTGAGGGCTACGTTCGTTGCATTGAAGCGCATTCCGTCCCTATCATTTGTGTCGAGTGTTTGAAAGCTTCGTGACGTCGTGATGGCGCTGCAAAATAAGAACCGGAAACAGGGGGCGCGCTTCTCGCCGAGCTCCCGCTATTCAGCGGCAGCTGAAATGGACAGTTAATTACATGGACACATCGAGAAGAGCTCCTCCGGCGGAGTGCTGTATTTTATTTCCAGATTCTCCATTCGAATTAAAAGAAAAGACTAACGGCGGCGCGCCGCAATTATTGCGCGGCGGCGGCGGCGGCGGCGGCGGCTGCTTGATCTCTCTTGGGACTTCGGCGGAGGCGCGAGCGGCGTGACCAAAAACAGGCGGCGGCGGCAGCGCGGCGCGGCGGCGCACACCTCTAAGTGCACATCGTGACTTTACCAGGCACGTCCACTACACTGGCGTTTAAAGGGTAACTTATGGACTGACGTAACGTCAGCACCCACTTTCTAGCACAGACATCAGTATTGTCGAAACGAAGTGCACTTTACGATGTGATGATGCGAATATCGCATGTAACTTTCGTTAGCCTATTCCTCCGGGGTAGAGAAACGCTTGAATATAGCTTCCTGAATCATAGGAATACAACTGTATTGTTTATTAAGCGGAGACAAAACCGGAACCACAATTGGCGTTAATCCGAAATGACGCCGGTATCATAGGAGAACATATGTAATCTTTAAGAAAGGGAAAATAGACAACCACCCTTTTGCAGCACGAAGCCACAAGGAAATCCATACGGATTTCTCAGAAATAAACCCTCTTAGTCTGAGCTAACCTCGCGCTGACAATGGCTAGCTTCCTGGTTAGCTCAATTGGTAGAGCGACCGCCCCGGATAGGCGTTGGTCCCGGGTTCTATCCCCGGACCAGGACGAATTTTTCGGCGACTAAGAGGCTTTATTTCTGAGAAATCCGTATGGATTTCCTTGTGGCTTCGTGCTGCAAAAGGGTGGTTGTCTATTCTCCCTTTCTTAACCCTTCCGCCACCTTGCGGGATTCCGCAGAACTCATTTTCAATATGTAATCTTTATTTCTTTGTTCTAAAATTAGATAGCCAGCACTGCCTGCACAACTAGCGTTGCACTGACATTATGCGTACATACGGTATTTTTCCAAAGCAGTTTCAAGACGTGGCATTGCTCTGTGGTAGAATACCTGACTGCCACACAGAATGCTTGGGTTCAATTCCTGCTGGGATCCTGATTTTTATTTTTCGCATTCGTCGGGTCAGTGCTGCCGATGTTCGGTTTCTTTAGGCTCTGGCATTTAAATTACGAATGTGTGTTCTCGCCATTCCAGGCAAGATATAAACTGTCAATCACCTGTTGCTCATACCCGCTTATACCGTGGCCCGTGGTATACGGGTATGTGCCACACGTGTCTGAAGGAAACGGTATGACGTCGTACGCGACAGGATTTTCGCGTTATTCATGTCATGACGAGACAGCCATATTCGTCAAACCCTCTTACCCTCTCATGTCCGTTTTGGTCTACACCAAGCTGAGGAGGTTATCACGAGAGCACCCAGACGTCCAGACGTAGGCGGATAGATAGATAGATAGATAGATAGATAGATAGATAGATAGATAGATAGATAGATAGATAGATAGATAGATAGATAGATAGATAGATAGATAGATAGATAGATAGATAGATAGATAGAAACGCTCAAAGTGCCTGGGGTTCGCTAAGAAATGCTGCGTATTTAAAATGGGTGGCTCTCCCGTAATCGAGAGTAGATATAAGCATGAAATGGCTACCGGCAAAGCAGACCAGTTGGAGATGATAGTAGCCTCATTGTCAAAGAGGGCATAGTCCATGCTCGCAAGGGCACGCCACACCATACTTTGCACTGGTCCATATACACGCCATTCTTTCTCATCTCCACTTTTGGGCTTTGCCTGACGTATGCGGCCCCGACGGAACGTAGGCTTGAAAGCTTGTTGAGCTGGAATGAAGATGTCTTGAACCAAACCTCATGCAAGCTGACCGGAATACGCGTGGCATGGTCACGCAGCGTGTCGCCATCTCTCGGAGGCAGCTCAACGTACCGCGCCGGCCTGTGAGCACTGATAACCCGGTCTCAGCGCGAAAACATGAAAATCAATTGTATGGTGCCATGTACCTGCCCTTGAAACGTAGCTCTTATGTGCCTTTCGAATGTCGCTGTTGGAAATTGCAGATAAAACGTCATAGTACGAGATGTTACAGTTTCAGTTATTCGTGAAGAAAAATTGAGAACTCGGAAGCAATATTTTTTAACTTGTTTAGGCACTCACTAGCGTAAGCAATGAGGTCCTGTAGAAAGAGTCCTTGCCAGAGACCGCACTCTTCTGAATTTTTGGCTAGATGCCCGGATGTATGCGGTCTGGTTTTTTCTCGCGTGAGTACCAGGATGTTCTCGTCTGAATGCCCGCATGGTCTCGAATGAGTGCCAGGATGACTCGTTTGGAGTGCCCGCATAACGACACTGCCATTTGGCTCGAGGTAACTTGAAGGCCGCTGAGAACGGTAGCTAAAATCATTTCATGCTTAAAAATACCCGAAAGTAATTATTAGGAAACGGGGGTTCACGTGCCATAGCTTATCTGCAGAATGCTCGACGTATTATTGCCAACAGCTTATTCTGCTTTTGCTCCGCCCCAATGCTTTATATTGAGGCTGAGTAGAAGATGGAAGCCAAGCCCGAAGAGATGAGAAATGCTTGAACAGGGGGTGTTGCTGGAGTCACGTTTCGTCTTGTGGACTTCTCTTCGTCAAGTCACCAACTGAACACAGGGTGGTGCTGAAGCCAATGTTTCGTATTCAGATCGGAGCCCTGGATTTCTACCAGTTAGGAATAACAGTTAAAGGAGACATCACATCCAGCTTTTGATCATAATCTGTGGTACGTGGGTTAATCCTTGTGCGTTCACAAACAAGGTGGCGAAACTTTAGCGCACTTGGTCGAGCAGCTAATTAACAATTGAATGTTTGAGAAGCATACGAGTGGCCTGAGAGTCGGGCAACAGTGGCGCACTCCGAGCCGTAACGTAACAAGCGGCTCGCTGCGCGAGAGCCTGCATTCTGGCGACCGATTTCGTTCCGCCGTCATTTGCGCGTTCACTCGAGCTGTTCCAGCTTTGTTCTGCCTGACATTGAAATTGAATGACTTAGAACAGCTGATACTTTGGTAAAAGACGGCCGCTCCGCTCCATGCTGTGCATGACGTCACACGCACCATGGAATGGCGGTCGCCGGCGGTGGGTGGTGTTTATCGCTGGCGACTTCCAGGGCTTATTTTGCACTGAAACATTCCTTTGCAGTCCACTTTTCGTATATGTATAGGCACAATAGACCGTCTATTTGCCGCCAGTGTGTCCACCTCCGGCTGCGGCGCGTGAACGGCGCCGGATTCATCGGATCGGCGGCGGCATGGCACTCGGAGGGGGGCGGGTGTATTCGAGAGTTGGTGGAGAGAGAAATTTCTCCCTCGAATTTCTAAACAAAAAAGTCACAGTTTCGCCGCAAGGACGAAGCAATGAATGCGATGGCAAGAAATTAATGCTATACGAAGTGAGGCTCGCCAATGAATACTCTCAGTTTGAACAGCGGTCCTGTTGCAAAGGCGGCCGAAGCAGCGAAGGAAACTAGCGTGCTTCAAGTGTCGAGCTGTGACACTTGATAGTTCGCACTCATCTTCTGTTTGTTCGTTTAGCGCCATCCCTTGAGCTCGAGTGACTTTCGTATGCTCCATAACATGAGCGCGGACATCACCGTGAAAGCTTGAAACATCCCTCTTCCCCTCACCACGAGAAAACCGCGCGAGCAGACAGCGGAAGGGCAAGGTTCTCCCCGCGCAAATATAAGAAGAAGCGAGCGAGTTCGCCGACGACTTTTAAATGCGCCCGTCGCGCTCTTAGCGCCATCTCGCTGGTAACGAAGAAACCCTTATAAGCGCCTGCTGTCTCTGAGTCCGTCCAGCGGTAAAGGGTGTGTATATAACGCTCGCCGTTAGCTACGTGGAGGATCTGCGTTTCGTGGCGTAGTGACTAGCGCCACTCGCTGCGGAGCAAGACGTCCCTGGTTCGATTCCGCGCTTCGGAAGCATTTTTCTGAATTATTTTTCTTTGGGGCTTTTATATATATATATATATATATATATATATATATATATATATAAATACTTATATATATATACGGTGCATGACGACGGCGACAGCAAAATCCAGCCGAGACTGTCCTTATAATTGCTATCGCAATAAAACGGTTTCAACGAAAAAGCGAAGTTGTGAATGCGATAGCAACATGCCTTAATGTTATACGAACTATGGCTAGCTGCTAACTGTTTGATCCGACCTCGCGTAACCCTTCAAAACGCTGATTTATTGGAATACGGCCGCTCCCGGGAGACAAGCGGTTTTCGTGCAGTTTGTCGTATCAATGGTCACAGCGGTCACAGCACGAATCGGTGAGATCACAGCGCGTGGAAGAGTATACGAGCCGTTTGCTGATGTCTGCCGAGATAGCGCTCGCGCCAGCGCTCCCGACGGCGCCCTTATAGTGAATGTTCGCAGTTGCTACTTGAGCCACGCAGCCCCCACCCCTCCGGCGTCACATCGTGCTCCTTCGTCCAGCGCAAGACGAGCGGGGTGTTTCTTTTCTGGTTGAGCAGCAATCGACCGCAGGCCTCGAACGCGGGCTAATGCTACCGCATGCACCCAAGTGCGACGGAGATGGCTAGCTTGTTTCATCTCTGCTTCAGCCGTGTTCCTCGCCAGGGCTCGCCAGCTTTTACTCGCGGGCAGAACATACGATGCGCGAAGCGATGTTATCGATTTGGACTTTATACGGAACATGACGGTGACGGTGAAAACATGTTCAGAGCGTCCATATAATTGCTATCACAATAAAAAATATAGAAAAAATTTGGCAGATCCCACGCCTTGCGGGAGTCTGTTTCATGCGAAGCAGTCAGCGAGTAGTAGTCTGTGTTGCATTTTTTGGCTCCGAGCCAAGCGTTGCGAGGTGGATCGACGTGTTTTTGTAAGCATAGTAGTTGTGTGCACATCGTGGCTTTGCGAGGCACGTCCACTACACCGGCGTTTAAAGGGTAACTTATTGTCTGGCGTAACTTCAGCACTCACGCAAGAGCAGAGACGTGAGTAATCGAAACGAAGTTTACATTACGGCACGATGATATGAATATCATACGTAACTTTCTTAGAGCATTCCTCCGGGGTCGAGCAACGCTTCAATATAGCTTCCTAGCTGAATCATAGGAATACGAATTCTAATGTTTTAGGAGCGGAGCTCCTTATAGCATCACCTGGTAAGTCGTCGCTCCATCCGGCGTGTCCCCGCCGTCGCGTCTCCCGTATCATTCAATAGATGGCGCTGTCCCATAGAGATGCATGCAAACTGCTGTTGGGTGACGATATACTAGATGGCGCTGCCCATAGATTAAAAAAATGAAATAAAAAAACTAAATTAATAAATTAATAAAAAATAAAAAAACTAAAAAAATTAAAAAGAATAAAAACAAAAAAAGAAGAAAAAAGGGATAAAGTAAAAATAATCAAAGCGGCGTATCGCTTTGATAACTGCTGGGCGAAACCACTGAACATTTCACGGTGCAACCATGATTGCTTCAGGAGCTTCGCCCAAGCTCTTGATCATGCACCCGTGGATATGCTGTAATTTTTTAGACTTCCATGAAAGTGGATCCAGCCCTGGAACCACAATTGACGCTAACCCGGCATGGCGCCTGTATCACAGGAGTACTTATGTAATGTTTATTACTTTGTTACAAAGAGCCAGCACTACAACCAGACACGATGCTGCACCGACATTACACCTGCATAGGGTGTTTTTCCAAAGCATTTTCTAGACCTGGTGTGCTTCTGTGGTAGAATACCTGACTGCCACGTGTAATGCTTGGGCCCAATTCCTGATGGGATCCTGATTTTATTGCGATAGCAGTTATATGGGCAGTCTCGGCTGGGTTGTGCCATCCCCGTCGTCATGCACCGTATATGTATAATTATATATATATATATATATATATATATATAGAGAGAGAGAGAGAGAGAAAGAGATAAGTCCCAAAGAAAAGTAATTCAGAAAAAAATCACAGCATATCCACGGAGTGAATGATGATGAGTGGGCGAAGCTGCGGAGGTTCATCGGTAAACCGTGAATCTTCCGTGAATTCTGCCCAGTACATCATCACCGACGTGAGGTCGGGCGCGTTTATACTAAAGGTTCGATGAGTTACGACGACTTGCAGCTCACTTTAATTTTACACGAATTTTCATTGTTTAGAAAACCATTGCTTTAGAAAACATCTGGCGTCTTTCGTTAAGCAGCTGGCGTCTTTTTGTTTTGCTTTAGAAACATCTGGCGTTCTTTCGTTTTGCTTTTAGAAAACATCTGGCGTCTTTCGTTGGTTTATTTCATCAATCAACGGCGTTTTGAACAAAATTTTTATTGTTTAATCACGCACAGGAGAAATCTCACCAGGCACTACCTTGGAGGTAAACAATGGCTGCTAATGGGAGTGAGAGACAGAAGAAGTCGGCTTTTAGCTAACACTTACACTAACGTTTCCTACTGGAACATGCCAATGGCTGCTAGTGGGGAATCAGAGACAGAAGAATTCGGCTTTTAGTTAACACGCACGCTACGAATTTTTTATTGTTCAACAACGCACAGGAAAAATCTCCCACCGGCACCACCTTGGAGGTTAAGATCTGGTACTAGCGTTACGACTGGTTACGCACTACGACTACGACAACTACGAGGGACGAACGGGTGCCGCTTTAAGGAGCTTCGCCCCTAAAATGCTTCCCACGCGCGGAATCGAACCAGCAACCCCTCGCTCCGCAGCGCGTGGCGCTAGCCATTACGCCACAAAGAGCATATCCTTCACGTAGCCAACGGCGAGCGTTACAGGCGCACCCTTTACCGCTGGCAGGACTCAGAGACGGCAGGCGCTTATAAGCGTTCCTTCAATACCATCGAGATGGCGCGAGGAGCGCAACGGGCCCAGAGCCGTATATGGGGAGAGTCTGGCGAATGGGCGCGGGGCAGTGACGTCGCTTTTGGTGTAGCGCGAAAGGATACACGGTGCCTTCTCGTGTTCGTGTATCCTTTCGCGCTACACCAAAAGCTGTTCATATGAGTAACCAACAAGCCCACGTTGCAACCCTCAGTGACGTCGCGACGCGGCGATTATGCCGTTCACGTCACCGCCACGCCTCCGCTCGCGCCGTCCGCCATATATAGTCTTTCCGCGCGACGGGCGCACGGATGAAATTCCGTATGCGGAGCGAATGCGGAGTCTTTCGATATCACGAGCCACTGGCCTCTAACATCGCTTCCTTCCTCCGTCCCGCGCGCTCGCCCTTCGGTCGGAGCTCGTGCTTATGCTGGGCTGGCGGGTGCGCTGCGACTGTCTCGCTTGTCGGGACGTGGATGTCAGTGTCAGCGTTTCGCTAGGTTCGTGACACCTGCAATTCACAGACTTGTGTGCGTATAGCACTCGAGCACTGGTAGTTTCTGTGGCAATATGTAACGAATGTTCCAATGCGGATAGCCAGAACTCCAAACACAGTTGGCGTTGCCTCAACACAAAACTGCGCTCAGAATTCGCATGAGGGAGTATCGTAATCATCGGTGACTTATCCTTACGAGAACGAAAATCTAGGCTAGTTTGTAAGAATTCATCATAGTGCAGGTAGCGCAAGAATTACGGGGACACAATAAAGCAACATAAACACTGCTATGAAGACCTGTGGGTTTGTGTGTATTTTGGTTTGTTTTCTTAATTAATTTTTTTGAAGCTTAGGTTCAATAATAACGACGCGTATTAATGTTTCTGACGCTGAAGATGTTTAGTACGGTTCGGCTGGCGCTTCTCTGCACAGTGATCTCGTGAGAAGGTTTCCGACCCTGCGATGATGCTCGCTCCGAAGTTGGAGTTGAACTGCTGAGTGCACTATATATATATATATATATATATATATATATATATATATATATATATATATATATATATATATATATATATATATATATATATACACGTGGCACGGCCTTCGGCCGTGGCACGACGGCCGTGCCACGGCCGAAACGTAAATGAGTAAAAATATGCAATTGTCGTAAGTGTTCTCCTTCATTTCTTCAACTACATGTGCACCGGACCTTCAGAACTTTCTTTTGAATTATATATATATATATATATATATATATATATATGTATATCTCATTGATTTCTTTATTTGCTTCGGGATCAGAGTACCAGAGAGTAGAGGTGTGCACGGGCTCCGGGTAGCCCGAAAGCCCGACCCGGCCCGCGGGCCGGGGTCGGGCGGGCCGACGTATTTTCACCTCGGGCCCGGGCCGGGCTCGGGCTACTTGGAGTTTTATCGGGCCGGGCTCGGGCCAGGCGCAAAGCCCGACTCAAGCCCGAAATATGGAGAATGAGCGGGAATTGTTTTCCAGCACGCATACAGCGCCTTTTCCGCGACCGCCCTTTACCGCTTTTCCTTTCCATTCGCTGCTTTAAACAAAAGGGAAGCAGGTAAAGCACTGACTCTGTTCCACTCCTACAAACACAGAAGTAACACCACCTAAGCTAGTGACGGGGCCACCCGACTGTTCGCGTTATATTTAAGGCCAAATCCGATATTGTGAAAATGCACGCGACAGCGACGAGCGACGCCGATGTATATCGCCTTCGTGCAAGCTGACGCTTGCATGGCATACCCCATACTCGTGACGGGTTTGGCGAGCGAACTCCATTGTTGCTGGCATGAGGCCGTCTACTTTGGGCTGTTATGCCAAGCACCACCGCGGGTTCGAGCACTGGGAGCTTCATGCAGGTTGCCGCGTCCGTTCGTCGTCCCGCGCCCGTGTACCGTTCGAACTGCTGCGCGCGAGAACTCGGCCCGTCACCGCGAAGGGACGGCGAGCCGTCGCGCGCAGCGAGGGAGACCCTAGGCGACACTCTCCAAATTAGTGATTTATTACTGGGATTACAAAGAGATCAATAATTCGACACAGCCAATCGTACGTAACATAATTACACAGGACACCAATTAGCTAATACAAGTTACCAAATGTGGCCACGAATGGCACACCTATAAAACAAACAAAGAAAGAACCAGGTTTGGAGATCCGACCTACCCTTCGGCCAGCGCTCCCGCGATCTCGCACCCAGATCAAAAGAAACAGAACAGACAAAGCAACACTTGAACGAAACGTATACAGTGCTCGATCGCGAGGCGCTGCCTCGGGACTTCGAGACCGCGGAGTGCAGCGCGCGTCCGCTGAGGCCGGGGCCCCGACAAAACGACGTAACCGCCGGCCGGCGGCGAAGAACAAAGAACAAAGGATCGCCGCCGGCCGGAGCGGCCAAAACGCGTACGCACCCTTCGAGGTCCCCAAGTGGTCTTCCGAACCCCGGCGCGCGCCGGCCGCTTCTAGGCGAGCGCGAGCAAGGTCCAAATCCCGCCAAAACTGAGCCAATGGGACACCGTGTTTAACCTTCGAGGGCGGGGTGGCAGCAAAGTGACGGCGATTTATGACTAGCTGCCACCCGTCCGGTCGAGAGGAGCGGGACACGAGAATTCTCCAAGGGAAGATGGCGTCGAGCCACTGGCGCAGACGCCTGAATTCCCACAACTTGTATTGCAAAAGTGCCGCGCTGTCACAGGTGTGCAATGCAAATAAAATATTTGTTGCATGTTGGTACGTAAAGCGTTTACCGTTGTCTCGCAGTACTTTTTTATATGCACGTGGATAATTATTACGTTATTTGTTGGAGTACAGCTGATGTGCTCAGTACATTGCTTAGTACGTCGCTGATGCACGTCCGGTTCGGGTGTTTTGTGACTTCCGGGTGATGAGAGATGGTTTCCAAATGTGAAAAAACCTAGCGATCGCGCGATTTCGAGCACGTGATACATCGCGCGAACGGCCCGTTTCGTCGCTCGTCGCTGTCGCGTGCATTTTGGCGCATATGGGGTTTGGCCTTTACTCGTAACTACTCTACGCGAACTCTGGCAGCACGCAAGAAGAGTGGATGTGACTCGCCGGCTGTCTCGCGTTCCGTTTTTCCTCTGCCAGCCATGCCCAGTAAAAAGGACAATAAAAAATTTGCCTTCATTCGGTGAAAAAATCGCTCGATATAGGAATGCGTTATCTGCTCGTTCAAATGTCGTTCAAAAAGCCGGGCCGGGCCGGGCCGGGCCGGGCCGGGCCCGGGATTGTGTTTTCGTACGTCGGGCCGGGCCGGGCGGGCTCGCAGCCCTTTGCCGTCGGGCTCGGGCGGGCCTTCGACAAAGTCAGCGGGCCCGGGCCGGGCTCGGGCTCGGAAATACGGCCCGTGCACAGCTCTACCAGAGAGTACGCAAGATAACTACAGTCAGAAATCGGATCTCCGATGCTCGCGCTTTCAACAGTATGGGGGTGTTCATGCAAGCAGAATTCGCGCTGTTGAATGCCATGGTCATTAAAACATTGCTTTGAGGGCGAAGGCAATAGATGCCTCATGAAACACGCGAATTAACTAGAGTCCCGAAGCTTCGGCGCCAACACGAGTGAGGCAAAAAATTGTGGTGACGTCACCAGGGCGTCGTAGATAGCTCAAATTGGTCACGTGTCAACGACGTAATGCTTACGCCGGATTACGTTGTCATCTGATATTGTCATCACATGACATCGGCGCTTTGCACAGCCTCTGTGATCGGCCCACTAATCACGGAAGCAATGCAAGACCCGGGGACGTGCAGAAAGCTTGCAACGCCTCCGATCTTGGAGGCAGTAAAAATCATGTGATGACATCACCAGGACATCACAGAAGCTCAAATTTGTGACGTGTCAATGACGTCAGGCTGACGTCAGGTTACGTTACGTCATCTGATATTGTCATTACATGACATCGGCGCTTTGCACATCCTCCGTGATCGGTGGGCCGATTACGAAGGCAGTGCAAATCGGCGAAGTCATGTTATGGTGTACTACAATGGGGTAGTGTGCCGTCTGGCGCCGGAAACGTGGCTCTTTTTGCGATGAGAGCCTGCAGTGCCAGAGCACACCGTACTACTGTGTCGCCACCTGACGCCGCCCCCTGAAGTAACTTATGGTAAGCTGAGATACAAAGCCTCCGAGATCGGTAGTTGTAGTTGCAGCGCTGGTCGTGCGTGCACGTGGAGACCTGTTCATTGTTCCCTTCTGTTTCTCATGACGCGTTAGCGAATTTTTTCGTGTGCGTGGCAGACTCACTGTTTGAGGAAGCCTGATGCATTCAAGTTCTTGCAGACCGATTGAAATTACGGACTTTTTCACATAGGATATATCGCGGTGCATTTAGCTGCATTCCTGCGCTTTGGCGCCCCTTTAGTAGTAAAATCTCTACCGAAATTGAGCAGCATTCGTCATTGAGCGTTGTATTTTAGATGCGAAGTATCTTAAGGCGGAGCTCAATCCGGTGGTGGTGGTGGTGGTGGTGTGCGGCGTGACCACCCTTACTGCGCATGCGCATACCCTCTCCACACACATCCTCTCCACTCACCCTCTCCCCTTCCCCTCTCCACTTTCCCTCTCCCCTCCCCCTTTCCACTCTTCCTCTGAAACGCGGGCTAGACATGCCGAAATTTCTCCTGCGCAACGCCGCGATGAGCTCGAGCGCATGCGCGTCCCCTCCCCTTCTCTCTCCTCTCCTACGCTGCCCCCCTCTCGCCCGCCTGTCGACCGCGTTCCCCGCTGAATTAACGGCCAGGCTAGATGGAAGATACGACGCGCGTAGCGTCCCTCTTCGCGTTCCACGACGCGAGGTCGGTAGCATGCCCAACGAACGCCAACGGAACGCTATCGTGCAAGTGCTCCGGCTTCGCATCGCCTCATGGTCCCCTTTAGCGGGAGATGGTGTAATTTTTTTAAAGACGATAGTCTTTCTTGGGGAACTTAAACGCAGAAATTTTGGTCTGTCTTTCTGTCTGTCTGTCTTTCTGTTTTTCGGCACGTCCCTCGATTCAGCCACTCGGCCAAAGTTGAACCACTTGCCCAAGGGCCAGCCGTCTTGAACTGGTACGGCTGTTCATACTTGTGAACGTTGTCGATCAAAAAGTAAATATCATGCATATCTGAGGTGCAACATCACTAGGTAAGTATTAGGTGGCGTGTTCCTTTAATAGAAAATGCATACATACGTAATTTTAAGGACCCTTGTTTCTTAAGCTGCACTGAAAATGCATACGAATGGAAGCTTGAGCGAGTTGGTATGCGTTCATCTTTGTTGAAGCAGCGCTCACTAGACGACGACGAAGTAAAAGAAGGCACAGAACAGGCGCTGCCTGTCCTGTGCCTTCTTTTACTTCGTCGTCGTCTACTGAGCGCTGTTTCAACAAAGCTGAAAATGCGACTGCGCTGAAATTTGCCTTCCTCCGTGCCATTCGCACGAGCTCATTGTTGTGTTTCGGTTTCGGTTCTGTATTGCACTGTACGAATGCCATGGGTTGGTGTTGAAAAACTTTAGTTTTGAGAAGGCCAAGAAGGTGAAAAAAAAATATTTGAAAAATGAAAAAGCAGCGTTGTGGGCGGCCTTCAGGCTGCCGGTTGTGGGCGCCGCTCTGGCGTTCCTGTTTTACCCAGGCGACGTGTAAATAAAAGAGTGTGTGGAGAGTACTCGTTGAGTGCGGACGTTTCTCTGCTTCAGCGCTTCGCGCCAAACCGCGTTTTCGGGCTGGCTGGCGTCCCCGCCAGTCGCGTTGGTCACCGCCGGTCTTCGACTGCTGCTGCGCCGGGACTACCAGCACGCAACACAGCACTCATGTTTCCCGACGTATTGCCAGATGGCGTCCATATCTCACACAGCGCCTCTTCTATCATCTTTACACGACATTTGCAGCGAAGCACGCAGATACGCGGCCAATTTTTCTGTACAAAACCTTGCGACTGCTCTCCTGGCTGATGCAAGGTGACGGGTGGTCCTGCAACTCACCCGATGTTGTTAATGGTCAAAATGGGAGCCGAGAGATGGATACACGGGATAGGTTTGAAACAGAGAAAGTGCCTCAGATCAGGCTGGCCGACGTTTCGATAGGTGGACCTATCTTTGTCAAAGGCGCCTTGTCATCCCTGGCGTGTTAGTTTTAAAGGGTTAGTGTTGACGTCATATCCAGCGGTGTCGCTGTTGGTAATTTCTGCCTGGAAAGAAAAAACTCGGCAGCGGCAGAGTGTAGCTCTTGCCACATCATTTGAAAAATGTTTGCAACGACGATCGGGGCTCTCATCTCAGAGGTAAGAGGAGCTGGAAAAAAAAAAGAGAAAAAGCGGGGGGGGGGGGGGGGGTTGGCGGTCTAACAATGCTGGAGCCACTAAAGGCACTACAAAGAAAAAATTGGCAGCGTATCTGCGTGCTTCGCTGCAAATGTCGTCTAAAGACAATAGAAGAGGCGCTGCGTGAGATATGGACGCCATCTGGCAATACGTCGGGAAACATGAGTGCTGTATTGCGGGCTGGTAGTCCCGGCGCAGCAGCAGGCGAAGAACGGCGGTGACCAACGCGACCGGCGGGGACGCCAGCCAGCCCGAACACGCGGTTTGGCGCGAAGCGCCGAAGCAGAAGAAACGTCCGCACTCAACGAGTACTCTCCACACACTCTTTTATTTACACGTCGCCTGGGCAAAACAGGAATGCCAGAGCGGCACCCCATGGCATTCGTACAGTGCAATACTGAACCGAAACGGAAACACAACAATGAGCTCGTGCAGAGGGCACGGAGGAAGGCAAGTTTCAGCGCAGTCGCATTTTCAGCGCAGCTTAAGACACTAGGGTCTCCAGAATTACGTATCTATGCATTTTCTATTAAAGGAACACGCCACATAATACTTACCTAGTGATGTTGCGCCTCAGATATGCGTAATGTTTGCTTTTTGATCAACAATGTACACAAGTATGAACCTAGTCAGCCGTTCAAGATGGCTGGCCCTTGGGCAAGTGGTTCAATTTTGGCCGGGTGGCTGAATCGAGTGACGTGCCGACAAACAGAAAGACAGACCAAAATTTCTGCGTTTAAGTTCCCCAAGAAAGATCTTTAAAACGGGGGGAGCTTGAAGGAAACTGGAAAGGCGCAGCGGCAGCAGCGCGGCGAGTCTAGCCATCACAAAGGGGCGCAGAAGATGATGGGGGGGGACAACTACAGTCCGGGAAAGCGGGCAGCGTGCGTATAAATGTCCACATGTCGACTTTAAGTGATATTGAGGGGGGTGTCTGAAAAGAATAGGTGAAGTCATTGGCAGACATATGCACCACGTGTCATCAAAAACCTCAGAAGTTGGGCCACCGCCCAGTAAAAGAAGAAAAAAAAGGAAAAATGGAAAGGAAAAGAAAGGAGCTGGGGGGGGGGGGGGGCAAACGGAATAGGGCGAGGAGAACCTGCTGAGTAGGCGAGCGCTGTGACATTGCGGGGCAGGGGCGGTCGTAGAAGAGCGGAAAGGGGAAAGAAAACCGTGGTTCAAAGGTTCTAGAAAAAGAAAATCACTTGAGAATGACATACGTATATATACTATATCTACCTTTATATACACAGATATATATAGTAAGATCGAAATAATTTTCAAAAAGAACATTGGTAGTCTATTATAGAGGCTAGTAGGGATTTTATGTTGCGAAGAGAATATTGGTCAAAACATTGATAGTGTATTAATATCACTTAAATCGACATGTGGACATTTAAACGCACGCTGCCCGCTTTCCCGGACTGTAGTTGTCCCCCCCCCCCCCCCCCCCCCCCCCATTATCTTCTGCGCCCCATTGTGATGGCTAGACTCGCCGCGCTGCTGCCGCTGCGCCTTTCCAGTTTCCTTCAAGCTCCCCCCTTTTTTCTTCGTACTGCCTTTAGTGACTCCAGCATTGTTAGACCTCCACCCCCCCCCCCCCCCGCTTTTCCTCTTTTTTTTAGCTCCTCTTACCTCTGAGATGAGAGCCCCGATCGCCGTTGCAAACATTTTTGAAATGATGTGGCAAGAGCTACACTCTGCCGCTTTCGAGTTTTTTCTTTCCAGGCAGAAATTACCAACAGCGCCACCGCTGGATATGACGTCAACACTAACCCTTTAAAACTGACACGCCAGAGATGACCAGGCGCCTTTGACAAAGATAGGTCCACCTATCGAAACGTCGGCCAGCCTGATCTGAGTCACTTTCTCTGTTTCAAACCTATCCCGTGTATCCATCTGTCGGCTCCCATTTTGACCTTGGACTCCATGCCTGCTGACGATGACGGAACAGGGTAAGTGCCCCTTGTTGTCCTTGGCGCATGTAGCTATTCTAGGCGACAGCCAATTCAAATACCTTCACGAACACTTCCCGTCAGGCCCACAAGCACCGTACATCAGACACTTTAGCGGTGCACGGACAACAGACATCTTAACACTGGTATGTGACGCCCCAACAGATAACCACACACTTCATTAACAATGTTGGAACAAACAACCTCCACAGTCCAAATGCAGCAGAAACAATCGAATTATTAAACGACGTAATACTTTCAATCCAGACAGCTCGCCCGAACACACACATAACTGTGACAACTGTGGCGCCTCGACTACAAAACAAACACCGCCCACTCATTCACCAAACAACCGCGCTGATGAGGCACACTGAGGAAAGAAACAAACTAAACACACTGATACTCAACTTGCCACATTTTCACAAGAATGTAGACGCCATCCACCACACAGAAATACACAATTCACCACACGAACACTTGGCCTGGGATGGCCTCCACCTAAACCACCGAAGCGTTGCAGCAGTCGCTCAGCGCAATAAACATCTCATTAAAGGACAACATAACGTCACTTACCAGCCCACAGAAGGCCCCTCCACCATCCCCATCTCCGCTACAGCGCCACGCAGTACAGCCACATTAGTCCACTCAGCAACATTCCACACGCAAACAACAGAACAAAAGACGAACTCACCACCGAAAACACACTCGTCTGCGAGCCAAACGGAGGCAACATACACCACAGCCGAAGCTTCCATACAAACTACATCCAACGCTACGTCCCCAGCCGAAGCGTCCACACAAACTACATGCCCACCTCAACACTACCACCAGGAACCCGACACAACCAACACCGACGAAACCAAATCCGCAACTGAAGTTGTCACACAGACGCCCGCCCTCATACCTCAGCACACAGACACCCAAACCGCAACAGCCGTCGAATCTAACGAACCAGAAGTTCAAACAGCTCCCAAACCGGAACGCGCGGACAAACGCCGGTCCACCCGCACAAAGACAAACAAGTGACAAACCCTTGAAATCACTACTCCCCAGACACACCGCATTGAATTTTTACAAGCTAGAAAACTAACCCAAAAACTCACCAACTACACTTGCCACCTCAACACGTACAAGCACTGTATAAAGAACAACACAATTCCCAAAGGACTAAAACTGAAAGCGACACCCGCTTTATGTACTTTCTCCACCCAATATCAAGATAACTGGCCAACAGCACTAGACAACGCTTCATTTTCTCTCTTAAATATACTCAAGAGCCACTGCATAGAACAAATTGAAGAATTTTCTCAAAAACTCCAGAACATAATTCTAACAACCGAGGAAAAAAGAGACCTAGAACAATATAAAGAAAAAGAGAATAAAAAATTGAGGCAAAAGCAGAATAAGAAAATGATTTCGAATCAAGCAACACCCTCACGAACAACCACCTCAGTCCCGCTAACAGCTGACAATATAAGCAGAGAAATACCAAACACAGCTGGCATCACACACATGGAGCAGTCCAATGTATAGACGTTTCAAGAACATTAAGTCTAGAGGAAACAAGGGTCCTTAGCAAGGGCCTAAACTTTTGTCCAAGCAACAACACAATAGATGAATTCGAACTTCACAGAGACCTCACAGAATTTTCACGAAGAATGCGCATTAGACACTTTTTTGCAGATAACGATGGAGCAGAAACAGGTACTACAACGCTCAGGGCTCAGTCTACTTGGACTCCCGAACCAGAACAGGCAATTGAACTTGACTTATATCTTAAAGCTATCACTACAGAAATCATTAATCAATCTAAATCATCTAAGAAGCCTAGGAACATGACTTATTCGGAGAGCCGCATCATCTCTAACCTCAAGTCGCGCGAAGACATTGTCATCAAGAAAGCCGATAAGGGAGGAAGCATAGTCATTTGGCCAATACAGAAGTACAAGCATGAGGCTTACAGACAACTCAATAACCCAGAACACTACCGCAAACTAGACAACGATCCAACAGAACCATACACACTCACAATCACGAACACACTTAGATCCCTCCTTGCTGATGAATTAATAACTCCATCAGAATTCAAGTATCTGAAACCAAACAACAAAGCAGCAGGGCGGTTTTACCTCCTCCCAAAAATCCACAAAGTACCATCCACCGAATTATAAACTGCCAATATTCCAGGGCGCCCAATAGTATCAAACAACAACACCCCGACCGAGAGCCTCTCCGAATTCCTTAACCACTTTCTCGGGGACATTCCGAAGACATTCCCGTCACTTGTACAAGATACCCCACACCTACTGCGAATAATAGAAGAGATTAAAAGCAAAGGCACACCACCACAAAACGCCATTCTCGTCACACTAGACGTTAGCACTTTATACACGAATATTCCGATCCCAGAGGGCCTAACTTCAATAAAGCAAACCTTAAATCAACATAAGGTACAACATTCTACTGAAGTATATTTATCATTACTCGAACTAGTACTATCACACAACTATATTGAATTTGAAGAAAATTACTACCTTAAAATACAAGGAACAAGCATGGGCACCCCATTCGCACCCAATTACAAACATATTCATGGGAATTCTGGAAACAGACTTCCTGGCTCGCTGCGCAGACAAACCCCACACATACCTTCGGTACATTGATGACATACTTATAATATGGGGTCATGGCAGGGACAATCTAGCTAAATTTACATCATTCCTAAACTCCTTTCATCCAACAATAGAGTTCACGTCCGAGAGCTCAGCTGAGTGCATCAACTTTCTGGACACAACCATATATCTTGAGAATGGCATATTAAAGACAACGCTGTATGAAAAACCATTTGACAAGCAACAATACCTAGATTATACTAGCCATCACGCGAAACATTGTAAACAGGGCATTTTCAGGAGCCAGGCGACAAGGTTACGCCGAATATGCGTAGAAGATGAGGATTACGTAAAAAGACCTACTACCCTAAAAGAAACACTAGCAAACAGAAGCCATCCAAACGCGTTCCTTCATAAGGCTTACACGGACGCACTGTAGCCAGGCCGCCCGCAGCGATTCCTGTGGCTGCACCGCGAAGTTACGCCGAAGCCGTCGTCGGACCCCAGGCCTTCGACGCGCCTGTGCCGCCTACGTATGTCGACGTCGTCCCCAGGCCCCGACTCCTGCCCACAATGCCCTCATATCAGCAGCCGTCTCGTCCGTCCCGTTCTGCGACATGGATGGGACCCGCGAACCGCTGGCGCACTTCCGACAACCGCCCCATCTGCTTCGCGTGCGGTTGCGCCGGTCACGTCGCACGCTACTGCAATCGCATGGAGCCGCCTCGGGTCGCATCAGCCCTCCCCAGCCAATCAAGCCGACCTTATTATGACCAAGCACCGCCTATGTCACCGACGTCCCGCGCCGCAACATCTACCCGCCGGTCACCGTCTCCACGACGTCGCTCACTGTCGCCCATGCGGCCACGTCCGGTCTCACGTGACCAGGAAAACTAGTCGTCGCAGTCCACGAGGCAAGGGCTGCGACGCTATCGAACTGCGAAAGCCCTCAGCGAAGCCTATCGAACGTGATAGACGTGTTTGTGGACGGTGTTCGCGCATCTGCCCTTATCGACACTGGAGCCGCCGTATCCGTCATGGACGCCAAACTTAGCCGATTACTGCGAAAAGTGACGACGCCACTTTCCGGTCTCTCCCTCCGTACAGCCAGCGCCCAAAGTATTCACCCTACAGCGGTGTGCACCGCCCGCGTCATTATTCAGGATGCTCTTTACGCCGTAGAATTGATCATAATTCCAGCCTGCTCTCACGACGTCATCCTAGGATGGGATTTTCTCTCCCTCCACGACGCCGTCATTCATTGCGCACCAGCCGACATAGAGCTCTCACCGTTCCCTGATTGGACGCCGGCAGACAATCCATCGGCTGCGGGCAAGGTACATGTCAAAGACGACACCAAGGTGCCTGCAAACTCGTCCACGGCGGTGTCAGTCTACTGCGCAAGTCTTTCCGACACCGTTGCACTCCTCTCGCCATCTGACCGTGTTTGCACGAGGAAAGGCTTGCTGGTGCCTTTCGCGACCGTGCAAGTCACTCAGGGCAGCACCTCTATTTTTGTTATCAATCCATTCCCGTACAGTGTCACGTTGGTGCAAGGGGAATGTCTCGGTAGCGTGGAACCCCTCGAAGACGCACAAGTTATGGACGAACCAGATGAAATGCACTGCCACAGTTCCAGTACGCTCGGTGCTGTTTCCACGTCTGGTTCATCACCCGCTGATGTATTTGGTTCCTCCATTGCTGACAACCTTACGCCAGTCCAGCGTTCCCAGCTTCTGGGCCTGTTGGAAGAATTTCGCTCTTCTTTCGATGTCGCTCAAACTTCTCTCGGCCGCACGTCCGCCGTTACGCATCGCATCGACACTGGCACCCAGCCGCCACTGCGGCAACGTCCATATCGCGTATCTCCCACAGAACGCCGTGTAATCAACGAGCAAGTCGACGAGATGCTTCGCCGCGATGTTATTCGACCTTCTAACAGCCCCTGGGCGTCTCCTGTCGTTCTTGTGGCGAAGAAGGACGGTTCTGTGCGGTTCTGTGTGGACTACCGACGACTTAACAAGATCACTCGCAAGGACGTGTATCCACTACCGCGAATAGACGACGCAATTGACAGCCTGCAAGGCGCAGAATTCTTTTCATCTCTCGATTTGCGCTCAGGGTACTGGCAAGTACCCATGGCTGATGACGCTCGACCGAAGACCGCCTTTGTCACGCCCGACGGCTTGTACGAATTCAACGTCATGCCGTTTGGGCTGTGTAATGCGCCCGCCACCTTTGAGCGCATGGATACCGTTCTGCGCAACCTGAAATGGCACACATGCTTATGCTACCTCGACGACGTCGTTGTTTTCGCTCCGGACTTCTCCACGCATCTTCAACGCCTGCGGCATGTTTTGACGCGTTTGAGCGAGGCTGGTCTGCAACTGAATCTAAAGAAGTGCCGATTTGCAGCACGGCAGCTGACAATACTCGGTTACGTCGTGTCCAAGGACGGTATTCTCCCCGATCCAGCCAAGCTTCGGGCCGTGACCGAGTTCCCCAAACCTACGTCTGTCAAGGAACTGCGCAGTTTCGTAGGACTGTGTTCCTACTTTCGGCGCTTCATTAGAAACTTCGCGACTATCATATCGCCGCTGACGAAGCTCCTCGGAAGTAATGGGCCGCTCAATTCGTGGTCGTCAGAGTGCGACGAAGCTTTCGCGAAGCTCCGTCGTTTGTTGACGTCGCCTCCCATACTACGCCACTACGACCCTACGGCCCCTACAGAGGTACACACGGACGCCAGCGGTGTTGGCCTTGGCGCTGTCCTTGCGCAGCGCAAGCCAGGGTTCCCTGAATATGTCGTGGCATATGCAAGTCGTACGCTTACCAAAGCCGAGACTAATTACACCGTCACCGAAAAGGAATGCCTGGCGATTATCTGGGCCCTTACGAAGTTCCGACCTTATTTGTATGGTCGCCCATTTGATGTCATCACCGACCACCATGCACTATGCTGGCTGTCATCATTGAAGGATCCATCAGGCCGCCTCGCCCGCTGGGCACTTCGCCTACAGGACTACGACATCCGCGTGCTGTACCGCAACGGACGCCAGCATGCTGACGCCGACGCGCTCTCGCGCTCCCCCTTGCCTGACGACAATACCCACAGCTCAATGTCTCACAATGCCGTTTCTTCCATCGACATTCACACCATCGCTACTGAACAGCGCAAGGATCAGTGGATCGCTTCACTGATAGACTTGCTCACTGATCCATCGGCAACACCATCCACTCGCGCGTTGCGTCGTCAAGCCCATCATTTCGCCATTCGCGACGACCTCCTTCACCGACGCAATTATAACGCCGACGGCCGCCAGTGGCTACTAGTAATACCCCGCAGCCTCCGTTCTGACATATGCGAATCGTTCCACGCTGATCCGCAGTGTGCGCACTCTGGGGTATCGAAAACATACCACCGCATTCGCCAACGGTACTTTTGGCGAGGGATGTACCGCTACGTGCAGAAGTTCGTTCGCTCCTGCATCGATTGTCAGCGCCGCAAAGCTTCAACGCACCAGTCACCAGCAGGTCTACAGCCTTTACCTTGCCCTGACCGGCCGTTTGGGCGCGTTGGCATCGATTTGTATGGGCCACTTCCTCTGACGTCGGCTGGTAACCGCTGGGCCATCGTCGCTGTAGACCACCTTACGCGATACGCCGAAACTGCCGCCCTCACCGCGGCTACAGCGCGCGACGTAGCCTCCTTCCTGCTCTACCGGTTCATGCTGCGCCACGGTCCACCCCAGGAGCTGCTCAGCGATCGAGGCCGTGTCTTCCTGTCGGAAGTCGTCGAAGCCATCCTCAAAGAGTGCAACGTTGTTCACCGCAAAACTACTGCTTACCACCCGCAGACGAATGGCCTCACCGAACGCTTTAACCGCACGCTCGGCGACATGCTATCGATGTACGTCGCCGCCGATCACACAAATTGGGATTCGATTCTGCCTTTCGTCACCTACGCCTACAATACCGCCCCTCAAAGCACCACTGGTTTCTCACCCTTTTTCTTATTGTACGGCAGGCACCCGTCGCACACAATCGACACCATCCTTCCATACACGCCGGATCGATCGGAGTGTACGCCTATTTCTGCCACAGCCAGACTTGCTGAGGAGTGTCGCGAGCTAGCCAGGACCTTTACTACGCAGGACCAAGAGCGGCAGAAGAGCATTCGCAGTGCCACCAACACTTCTGCACCCACGTTCCTCCCTGGAGCGCTCGTATGGCTCTCGGTTCCTACCACTGCAACTGGCCTCTCTTCCAAACTACTACCAAAATACGAAGGCCCCTACCGTGTCGTCGAACGCACATCCCCGGTCAACTACCTGATTGAACCTATTGAACCATCTTCCGACATGCGCCGTCGAGGGCGCGACATTGTCAACGTGGAGCGCCTCAAGCCCTACCATGACCCGCTCATAGTGACCAGCTGTTAGGTCGCCAGGCGGCTCCCTTTTCGTACCCGGGGTAATTGTAGAGAAGCATTGGAACGCTCTAATGGGTCGTCCTCTCAAGCGCCTCCTAGTGGGTCACCCTCTTCGCCTATCCTCGGAGAGCACGCCCCTCGTGCTCGTGCTCGTGCTCGTGAGAGTCTGCGAGTCTGCGCTCTGTCGTTGTGCATCGTCGCCGTCAATCTCGCCGTCAATAAACGTCTTAACAGCACTAAAACTAGACCGCACTGAGACACTCAAACTACGCCCTAAAACCACAACAACAACAACGCCTCTTCTCACTACAAAATTTTCAAACGCGCTTCCGAACATAAACAGCATCCTCACAAAATACTATCCAATTCTAACAAACAACCAGAAACTTAGAAAAATCTTCCCCGAACAACCTAAGGTCGCCTACAGACGCAACGCCAATTTTAAAGACATGCTTGTTCATGCAAAACTCGCAACAAGAACTACACCAACATCTGGTCCCTGTGGGCGCACCAGATGCTCGACATGCAAACATATACAGCCGGCCACCAACGTAAAAAGCACAGCATCGGATTACATTCACAAGGTAACATCGAACTTCACGTGCACCTCAAACAACCTTATCTACTGCATTGAACGCACCACCTGTAAAAAACAATACATAGGTGAAACTGGACAACCAATTCATGTAAGACTGAACGGCCACCGCGCTGACACAAAGCACAATTTACCAAAACCAGTAGCTAGCCACTTCAATCAAGAAGACCACAAGTTCGATCAAGCCAAACTTTACATTCTACAAACAAATTGCCGGACACCACGTGAGAGGAAATACATGGAATCGTATTTGATAAACAAATTTCAATCCCTACACCCATCAGGAATAAATGTAGCACGTGGCAATTTGGAATCACTAAAAGCCATAACATGATTTCTCTAATATTAGGAGACGTAGAGTACGCTCAGCCTTCAAATAACCTTGACCAATATTCTATTCGCAACTTAAAATCCATACTAGCCCCCTTAATACACTATCAATGTTTTGACCAATATTCTCTTCGCAACATAAAATCCCTACTAGCCTCTCTAATACACTACCAATGTTCTTTTTGAAAATTACTTCAATCTTACTATATATATGTCTGTGTATATAAAGGTAGACATAGTATATATACGTATGTCATTCTCAAGTGATTTTCTTTTTCTAGAACCTTTGAACCACGCTCTCCTTTCCCCTTTCCGCTCTTCTACGACCGCCGCTGCCCCGCAATGTCACAGCGCTCGCCTACCCAGCAGGTTCTCCTCGCCCTATTCTGATTGCCCCCCCCCCCCCCAGCTCCCTTCTTTTCCTTTCCATTTTTCCTTTTTTTTTCTTCTTTTACTGGGCGGTGGCCCAACTTCTGAGGTTTTCGATGACACGTGGTGCATATGTCTGCCAATAACTTCACCTATTCCTTTCAGACAGCGCCCTCAATATCACTTAAAGTCGACATGTGGACATTTATACGCACGCTGCCCGCTTTCCCGGACTGTAGTTGTCCCCCCCATCATCTTCTGCGCCCCTTTGTGATGGCTAGACTCGCCGCGCTGCTGCCGCTGCGCCTTTCCAGTTTCCTTCAAGCTCCCCCCTTTTTTCTTCGTATTGCCTTTAGTGGCTCCAGCATTGTTAGACCGCCAACCCCCCCCCCCCCCCCCGCTTTTCCTCTTTTTTTTCAGCTCCTCTTACCTCTGAGATGAGAGCCCCGATCGCCGTTGCAAACATTTTTGAAATGATGTGGCAAGAGCTACACTCTGCCGCTTCCGAGTTTTTTCTTTCCAGGCAGAAATTACCAACAGCGCCACCGCTGGATATGACGTCAACACTAACCCTTTAAAACTAACACGCCAGGGATGACGAGGCGCCTTTGATAAAGATAGGTCCACCTATCGAGACGTCGGCCAGCCTGATCTGAGGCACTTTCTCTGTTTCAAACCTATCCCGATGCTGTTAATGTTAGCCTTCCGGACTTCCTCGTGAGTTTCAACGCATAACTTTAAATTACTGTGATAGCCAGACAGGCGTACATATGCATGGAATGAACAGCAATGCGCTTTTTTATGCCTTTTGCAATCAAAACGGTAAGCATGCAGTCATAGCGTAGTTTAGCGCAAAAAACAGGCAACAGACGAGTGAGAGGACAAGGACACAGCGCATTCTTCCAACTAAAGTTTATTGGATTGGAACGCATGTATATATACACGCAGGGAAAGCAAGAAAAGAAAAAAAACCAAGAAGTAAAAACCGAAAGGTGAAAAGAATAAAAGTGCCGATAAGTCACACACGTGTGCCAACACCATGCAGACGGTCCGGAACGCTGCTATGCGATAGGAATTGTGCAAGCTCAGACGACGCAGAAGCATCTTTATTTATTACAATAATGCAACCAGATGTGTTTAAGTGTTTAAATGTTACAAATATATTTAGGTTCAATAGTGTTACGTGACCATTTGACGGAAGAACGGCAGAACTTGTCGCAATTCCGATTTAAATTTCGCGCGCCGGGCACACCGTTCGACCGTGGCGCCCTACTGGTGGCGTCATCGCAAAATTGACCGCCGTTCTCCCATTGGTTTGCTGCGAAGACGGCACACTACCCCATTCTAGTACACCATAGTCATGTGATGACGTCATTGCGTGAAGTAACGTTATTCGACGTCATCATGACGTCACAAGCTTTGGTCGTATGGTGACGTCATTACGTTATGATTTTTCACATCCCTCGTGTTGGCGCCGCCGACGCGGGACGCCGGCGGTCAATTTTCGCGTTTGCTGAGGAATCTAAGGTTTTCGCCAGAGCAGGTACAGGGCCCCTAGAAGGCGAGTGTTAAATGAAAACAATACTTCCTTCTGCTAGTCTGTGATAGTGGACATCCAGTTGGTTTACTTCAGAAAATCATTTTTGTGCTCAACTTCTTCACGCTCTATACTTCCTAATCACGAAGTTTCATCGAGCACATGAGGGTCCCTTGCTATAGCACAAGAACTTCCTGCACGAGCACAGACATCGTGCACTATACGTGCATGACTAAAAAGCGCAAGGCACATTCGCTTGGCACAAAGGCGCGGATTAATTTACATGCGCGAATTAAGCGTGCAACTGGTAGCATGTACACAAGCGGCAACACAGCGGTAAATGACAACATAGGCTGACAGCCACAGAAACGCAGACCAAAAAACGTACAACACATGCCAGATAACAGTCGCAGCTGATGGGCGGCGGCACTAACCCGCGATATCGAAATAAATCTTCCCCTCACAACATCGCGGTAACTTCCGAAGCTCGTGCTCAGAACGCGCGATAAATTACGTAAACGCAACACATCAGGCTTGACACTTATAGCGTGATCGCTGCAAAATTTCCATCTGCCCAAGCGTTCTAAACGCGAACCATAAAATTCCTTTTTTCGGCATGACAAAATCATTTTTGAAGTTTGTGCGCCTGAAAGGGCCCCATTGCACAACTAATAATAAGCTTGTGGTAATAGTACGCTGTTTACCATACCAGCAATATTCAAGCGAAATACTCAAGTACGTATCTCGCATAACGCTGAGCAGTCGGTCGGGGTCCATTTGCTGCGTCTGATGTTACTAATCGTCGCTTCTTTTCCTTGGGAAGCCTAAAAAAGCTGGAACCCTGCGCGCTGCTGTTTGAGCAGCCAACCGCGCAACGACCCATCTCACGCAACAAATTCACGCAATCATGCGAGGAGCAGTCGCCATGAATATGCGCGCGAGACCATACGCGGCTTCGCACAAGCGCTTCGCAACCTACGCGCGCTCCTCAGCAATCGTGTAAATACGGCGCGCCGTTGCGGCTCCGCCAGACTCCGCGCCGCGCTGCCGCCACTGCGCCCGCCGCCGCCGCCACCGGCCAGGAGAGAGGGTCGACATCACGAGAGGTGGGCGGCGCTGGGGCGGGGCGCGGAGAGCGGCGAGATTAAAGAATCGCCAAACTCTCCGGGCGTAGGGAGCCTTCATGTGCCGCCTCCGTTGAGGCACGGAGGTGCGCACATTAAGGCTCCCTAAACGGGCGCATTTAAAAGTCGTCGGCCAGCTCGCTCGCTTCTTCTGATATTTGCGCAGGGTGACCCCTGCCCTTCTGCTGTCTGCTCGCGCGGTATACTCGCGGACAACTTTTCTTGGCAATGAAGGGAAAGCTACGGGATGGAGCGTCTGCACATGTACTGCTACGCGAAGTAGTCCGGTTTGGCGCGCGTCTCGTAGCGCCGTGGAAAGTGATGGCTAGCGTTGCATTTCGATGCAAACGCTGCTTAGCCTCTAAGGTACGGGTAAAAGACGCGACTTTTTCACGCACGCAAAAATGCAGTCACAACGTATATAAAGTAAAAGAAATACGAATATCTCGCTTGTGTGCGCTGCGTTCCGTCTCAAAAAGCTACATGTAGAAAATGAAGTTGTATTTTATATATCTCACGCAGAAAATACGGACGCAATTGTGGGACTACATTCATTAGCGGTAGGATACGTGCATTGTGGCTCTGTAGCCTTCGCTTCATTGCCAAGAAAAGTTGTGGGCAGATGTTTATACAGCATAGCAGCGCGTCCATCACGGGCCGCTTGTCTTGCTATCGCATTCATTGCTTCGCCCTTGCGGCGAAACTGGGAACTGTGACTTTTTTTTATTCTCGTCGGGTCAACGCTGCCGATATCGGTTTTTCTTTACGCTCTTGCATTTAAATTACCAATGTCTGTTCTCGCCGTTCCTGGGAAGATATAAACTGCCAATCACCTGTGGCGCATACCCGCTTACCGTGGCCCGTGGTATACGGGTATGTGCCACACGTGTCTGGAGGAAAGGGTTTAACGACGTACGCGACAGGGTTTTCACGTTATTCGTGTCATCACCAGGCAGTCATATTCGTAAAACCCTTTTACTCTCCCTTACCAATTTTGGTCTACACCAAGCTAAGGAGGCGATCACGAGAGCACCCAGACGTAGGCGGCTAGATAGATAGATACGTAGATAGAAACGTTCAATGTGTCTGGGGTTCGCTAAGAAATGCTTCGCATTTAAAACCGTAGATACGGGCTCGCCTTTTTTTTTTTTTTTTTGGAGAGCTGCATTGTCTCCGCTGTAAAGAGTTCGTCCGTTGGAAGAATCAATTAATACGGTGCCTTCTCCATTCCTTTTGTTCTCGCCTTCACAAACCGTTCTTAGAGGCGATATCTCCTTGTCACCTATTTCTTTATAAAGCACGCGTACCATGTCAGAGCTAAGCGCTGAGCGTATCAGGATTTCGCGCTTCTCGGCTACACCCTGTTATCTCCGCTTGCGCAATCGGAAACACACAGTATGGAGCGAAACCAGTTGATCGTGCATTACGGTCATGCGAGACAAGTAACAACAGCGGGTGGGCGACTGCATGGCAAAGAAGGGTGAAAGACAATTCACAAGTGATATTTCTTGTATATGGGCTAATCGAGCAGGGACGTAGCCAGGGGGGGGGGGGTTCTTGGAAATTCGAGCTTTTTTTATCGTACGAGGACGGACTGAGTACACACAAACAAAGAGCGCAGTTGGCGGGTTGGTGGGTTCTCTGTCTCCCGTGTTGCTGAAGTGCAGTGTGGTAGTGTATGCGCGAGCACAGGTGTCAATTACCCATTAAGAGAAAGCGCACACGGTGCCGTTTCTTTCCTCAATTGACGATGTTTTGAAGCAGTGCATATCGAGTACCAGTGTTGATTATGAGCGCGTTGATGTCATCTTTACGCGGGATTCACGATTCGTTGTCGAAATATATGTTAACAACTTCAGTTACCGCAACGGCTTATTCTTGATCATGGCGTTAGTCGTCGCGATGGAGACATGCCACTAGGCGTCAACAGTGGTGCATCCACGTCAAACGGTGCTCTAGCTGCCAAACACAAATAGATATTGTACAAGCTCTCATATATCAATCGCTACACAATAAGCACTACTTCTGCAAGTACACGTTTCACTTTCGTGTTATACCGATTCCTACGACGGAGGCATCAGCCATATTTTTATTGCGATAGAAATTATATGGACAGTCTCGGCTGATTTTTGCCGTCGCCGTCATTCACCGTATATGTATATGTCTATATATATATATATATATATATATATATATATATATATATATAAAAGCCCCAAAGAAAAATAATTGAGAAAAATGCTTCCGAAGCGCGGAATCGAACCAGGGACTTCTCGCTCCGCAGCGCGTGACGCTAGCCACTACGCCACGAAACGCGCATCATCTAGGTAGCTAACGGCGGGCGTTATATGCACACCCTTTACCGCTGGCCGTACTCAGGGACGGCCGGCGCTTATAAGCGTTTCTTCATTACCAGCGAGATGGCGCACTGGGCTTTAAAGGTCGCCGCACCGCTCCTGCGAACGCCGTTGCTCTTCGCCCTACAGGGCGTGGTCGCCTTCGTGCGCTTATCTCGAGGAAAGAAGGTGGAGGGCGGGGGGGGGGTGGAGCGGGGGATTGTATGTCTTGTGCTTTCCCCGCGATGTCCGCGCTTAAGTCGCAGAACCCGCTGCAGCGGCCGCGTTTGCGAAAGGAGCGCGCTTTATGTTTTAGCAGTGCGCTTCAAGTATCGAGCTGTGACGCATGATAGTTCGCGCTCGTCCTGTGTGCGTTCTTTTCGTGCGTCCTTTGGGCTCCAGCGACGCGCTGGCAATTTCAAGCTGCTTTCCGTTCTTCGCGCTACATTCCAATTTGTTGCTATCGCATTCATTGCTTCGCCGTTGCGGCGAAACTGACTTTTTTTTTTGTACCTTGAGATGCTCTTTTGGGTCCCCTAAAAAAGACAGGGCGTGCAAACACGGACACAAGAGAGTAGTCAAGACACCACAAGCGCCGCTAACAACTGAAAAATCATACAGCGGCGGGAAAGAAGGTAGACACAAATACTTATCTGCGCATTCCCAGGCAAGAGGCGATACCTATCAATCAGGTGCGCGTGGCGGTCTACGTGAGAAATAAGTGCTCAATCTCTTGACTTCTCTCTTGTGTCCGTGTGTGCACGTCCTGTCTTTTTAACTTGTATACCTAACAACTTGCTCAGCTATTTGTTTTTTTTTCTCCATAATTGAAGCGCATTCCGTCCCCCTCATTTGTGTCGATAGTTGTGAGAGCTTCATGACGTGAAAATGACGTTGCAGAAGAAAACCGGAAACAGAGGGCGTGCAGCTCGCCGAGCTCCGGCCAACCAGGGGCAGCTGAAATGGACAGTCCATTACATAGACACATCGAGAAGAGCTCCCCCGGTGAAGTGGTGCATTTTTTGGCCCTATTGCCTGTTCCGGTTAAAAGACTAACGGCGGCGCGCCGCAGTTATTGCGCGGCGGCGGCGGCGGCGTGATCACCCCCGGGACTTGGCGGCGGCGCGAGCGGCATGAGCAAGAACAGGAGGCGGCGGCGACGCACATGTCTACTTGGCAACCCTGTTTGTGTCGTCGCCATGCCTTTCGTTCAAGGCCACGCTGGTATGAGACATATAAGGATGTCACCTTTTAAAAAAATGATCTCCCTTTCATGCAGCTGTACCCGACGAGTTGATCTGCACCGTGGGCGCCTTCGCGGTGATCAACGCCATGTACCCGCCGGACGGCCTCTGCAACTACCTGTTCTACACGCATGCCGTTGTGTACAACAAAACGGAGCTGGCGGGCGTCGAGGTGAACTCCAGCTGGACGGTGTTCAAGACGCAGATAAAAGCCCGAACTAAGACGGCAGGCGGCGTCAGCTTCGACGCCAAGTAAGCATTCACATGTACAGTTAAATATAGGCCTTCAACAAAATTCTCAGTAACGAATGATTTTACTGTTCACGACTTCGCGTCCATAGAACACCGTGTATTTTGATTTCTTGAACCTCAATATAACGAAGCTTGTTATCAGTGACTTCAATAAAACGAAATTTCAGTTCTGTCCCAGAGGAAAACCCAGGCGATAAATTGAATTCTTCCAGTACCAGTGGTCATGTGGCTGAGTTGCATGCGGTTTTTGCGAATGCTTAGCCTGTGCGGCCACAATGTGTTACCCGCCGCGGTGGTGTAGTGGTTATGGTGCTCCACTGCAGAACCCGGAGATCGGGAGATCGGTTTCGACGAAGGCAAAATGCTAGAGGCGCGTGTGCTTAGATTTTGGCGCACGGTAAGGAACCACAGGTGGGCGAAATTTTCGGAGCACTCCACCAAGGCGCCCCTCATTATCATATCGTGGTTTTAAGACGTAAAGCACCAACAGTTATTATATTACCACAGAGTGCTGGACCTGCATTTTTTTTTCGGTTTCACGTGTGACATTCGGCCGCTGTGAAGAGAACTTCTTCGCCGACGCATCATCAGGCCGTGGTCGCCGGATCTCAGGTTCAAGAAAATTGACTTTTTTTAACATCAGTGCAATTAGTTTTCGTTCTGCCGTATCATTCAGACATTCTTAAGCCACTCCTCACTCAAAAGAAGCAGCCTTTGGCGACTATGCTTTGCTGAGATGGTCAAAGTTCAATTTAACGAAGTTTCGATTTAACGAAGTAAAGTCCGTTATAGCGAGGTTTAACTGTAACTGGCTACACACAAGGAGATTTTACACATATTTGAGGCCTTTTCAGTTGTGAATCTCCTGCGTAGCTATCTTCTCTATAGGTCATGTCCTGTTACCCTAAATCGCCAAAGTTCTTCTATGTAGAAGACAACAAGCAGGGTCCCACAAGGATCAGTGTTACGTCCACAGCTGTTCTTAATTTTTCTTGGTCACGTTTCTTTCGCCATTCGGAACTCTTCTTTCCCTCTATGTGCGAATGAAATACCGATATTTAAGGAAATCCATTCTGTTAACGAATGTCGCATGCCGCACTCAGATCTTGCTTCTTTTTTTGAATGATGCAAGAGCAATAACCTTCCGTAGAATACTGCTAAGACCAAAGTCATGAGTTTCACTCACAATACCTTTAGCGTGTTATTTGCATACCCTGTTGATTCTCTATCGTTATGTAAGGTTTCTGAAATCAATGACCTCGGTGTTCTCTTTGATACAACGTAACACTTTTCTGTTCACGCCAAACGCGTTGATATGCGGGGTCTTTTCAGGCGAAAGTCTTGGATGCCTCATCAAATGCGCAAATTGTCCGTCGGTGTCGTCTTATCCGACATTGCGCGAGGCCGGCTTCAGCGTCAACACAAGCGATGCGAAAAACAACTAAGTAACAAATGCCGGTCAAAGTCACGTCATACTCAAATGAATGTGTGTGTGCAGTCGGCGTACCAAGCCACATGACCGCAATGCAATATGACGCCGTCAGTGACGTCACACTGGCGTCATCATGACGTCACAGATCACCGGTATTTGTGGCGTCATACTGACGCCACAACATGACGTCACATTATGACGTCATCGCATGACATCGTTGCTTCGTAAAAGGCCGGCCGATCATAGAGGCTGTGCTGAACCGTGTGAGGTGCAGAAAGCTTGTAATCCCTCCGATCCTGGACGCAGTACAAAAACACGTTAGGTTCACAAAGCTTTCGGAGGTGGAGGAAGGAGAATCAGTACATCGACTGGGAAAAAACAGAAGATGGCTTTCGCCGATCGAGTCGTCTTAGGCGATCCCTGTGAGTTTCATTCTCTTGGCTGTGTTTGCAGAATATCTAGAGAATTCGATTCTCTGTGCCGTTCTGCAAGTTATACGCAGCAATTTGTCTTACTCGACTTGAATCAAGTGTCAGCGATCTGGAATGGCATTTCCAAATTTACCAATACCACCACTGAGTTGTTCCAGAAAAAAAAATCTAAGCATGTATAACCATCGCTTCGCTAGAAGTGACTCTTGAGTATTTGTGACACTGTTGTTTAATGTATTTGTCATCGCTTCAGTGCCGACGAAATCGCGTTTATTTTCTCTATTCTCTTCAAGCTTGTTCGCGATATCATAACCTGCCTTGAACTGCTCAGTTGTGTGGCTTATGGAATCGCGCTAAGATCGTCAAATAGCATAGATAGCTGGAAATCAGGTCTGCGGAATCCCGCAATGTGGCGGATGGGTTAAGAACGGGAAATAGGCAACCACCCGTCAGTAGCACGAATCCGCAAGGAAATCCATGCGGATGTCTCGGGAAGAACGATTCTTAGTTGCCGTAAAAATCGTTCTGGTCCCTCGATTGAGCCCGCGACCAACGCCTTTCCGGGGCGGTCGCGTTGGTCCCTGGTTCGATCCCCTGACCTGGTAGAACTTTCTTTCTGCGAAATCCGTACAGATTTTTTTTTTTGTGGTTTCGTGCTCCTAGCGGGCGTTTGCCAATTTACCACTCAACCGTCCACAGGATACGCTGTCATTATAATGCCTATTTTCTGGATCCCTATGTGTTTTCATTGCTCGCAGTCAGTCTTCTCTTTAGAGATTTAGATTATCTTAACATAGTGTCGCACATGGTACGAGTCCTTTCCTCCTCTCCGCTGTCTTTCAGCTTACCTTGTGCTGTGTTGTATATGTGAGCTGTATTTACTATTTAGCATTGTCCTTCTGTATTTCTTGTTTTGTGGTAATGTATTTTGCACTTCCTGACTTTTATGTTTTTACACTTTCTCCCTTCATTGTTCGTATTTTATCGTGCAGACTATCTTTATTCTATTGTTTATTATTACTAATTACTTCGTATGCTCCAACACAGACGTTACGTGTTGGGTCCTCGCCCCTTTCTATAGATAGATAGATAGATAGATAGATAGATAGATAGATAGATAGATAGATAGATAGATAGATAGATAGATAGATAGATAGATAGATAGATAGATAGATAGATAGATAGATAGATAGATAGATAGATAGATAGATAGATAGATAGATAGATAGATAGATAGATAGATAGCAGTGTGCAAAGTAGTGTGGTAATCCGCCTTTTTCACGATGCCACAGCGCGTGCGCCCTTCCCCTAGCAGGAAACTCGCGAGACGCCTCTTGATCTCGGAGGAGGCTGTGGTTCTTGCGATACCACTTGTCCCATCCCCTACCAAAACCCTGTAAAAACGGCAGAGGGCCGCACAGGGAAATATAAAAAGTGGATTGTATAACTGTGAGCATCTATAACGACGTTAGCAGGGTCGTATAGGGAAGAACACGTCATGTAAATTCTATGCAATGTATAAAATGCACGCAAATGTTGGGAGGTGGATTCATAATTTTGAAAAAAAAAAAAGAAATATACTTGGAAGCCCCGTCAAGGATTCCGCGGGGAAACCGAATCCTCAGTCTCTCTGACTATTGTGTGCATCTGTGTGTGATCAACGCGAGGGCCTACGTTTCTGCTTGAATATCGTTTCACACAGCGCGCATGCGCAGGGTTGTGCGCAATTTTCTCTTAACCCACCGTGCTTCCATTTTCGGTTCAGGTACGTCACGGCGCAGGCGTTCGACGACCAGGGTTTGAAGAAGACGCTCAACGCACTGGCTTCGGCAAACGTTAAAAACTACGGCATATTGAATATGGTGACAAGTGTCAAAAACTGGGATGACTTCATGAATAGAGCGAGAGGAACAATTGCGGTGAGTGGCCGTGCCATCGCCGCCATCATCGTCATCATAATAGTTTACATTTCCTTGAAGGGATACTTACACAAAAATTTTGGTGTGGCGTTTTTACGCTGCAGTATGTTGCTGGAGGCCTGTTAGTCACAACACGGCGGATCGCTTGCTGCAGCGCGGTACAGATAATTTATCACAGTCGGTTTATTACCGACCAGTCTCAGTTTCGGTTTGGGAGAGCTCCGAGAACGACAAGCCGCCGTGTGCAACTAACGCCATCTAGCGTGTGAAGCGGCACACAACCATGGCTTACTTCCGCGCTGCCTGCATCGTCTGCTCGAGTTCGCATGCGGCATGTGCAGCGCAGTGTCGTTGCCGTCATCGTCATCAAGGTCACCTGGAACAAAGACTTTCTTGACGTTTCCACACGTTCGCCGCGGGCACTGACTCGCGAGCAGCCGGCAAATAGTAGCCTGCTGAGTGCTGGCGCAAGCGCGGCAAAAGCGAAATGGCGACTATGGCGTCATGATTTAGCTGGGCATCTCGGAGCTCGGCCGCAGTGATGACGCCGCGGAAGTTTGGGGTCACCTTTATGTCACATTGTATAACGTCAATGTCGCGAGCGCTGGATTAGGCCCGCGAACATCAAAATTCTTATATTACATTCCAAGGTAACTAACTTATCCGATGTTCGGATTTGGTAGATGATATGCGCATGTTCACGAGAATCGATCCCGCAGGATATCTTAGCCGCGAAATTTTCAGATGCGAAGCAGCTTAAGGCGGGGGCTTTGTCCATCCATCCCTCCCGCGGCGTCCACACCCCCACTGCGCATGCGCGTCCCCTGCAGGCTGTGGATTTCATTAATAACTAAGCTAATCGACATACCTGTTTCCGTACACTAATGGTTGATCTGGACGACAGACCAAACCGTTCTTTTGGCCGCGGCCTCGCCGTCACAGCTGGACGGGGGACTGAGGGGGCCTACACTTTTGAAAACATTCTTACGAACCGCCCGTTCAAGTCATCGGCTGCGAGCCGCGCTCTCGAGGGGGAGGGGGGGGGGGCATCAACAAGAACGGTTTTTTTTTACTTCTTTTTTCAGCAGCCGAGTACGCCGGCGGCTCTTCCAACATGCAGTTTCTCATTGACGCGCGCGCGGTATCGCTTGCGGTTGGAACTGGCCTCAGCCAGGGCGTTATCCCTACCCAGAGCCGTATATTCCTTCGGAGAGTTCGGCGGAGGGGCGGAGCCAACAACCGTCCAAATTTAGCGGCGGCGCTGTCCGCCATTTTGTGCCGCGGCACTGTAAGCTCGCGTTGGCGTGCGCCCGCAACGCTCCGTCTCTGGCGAACCCTTTCTTCAGCGAGTTAAGGGGCTGATATACTCCAGCGTAACGTCGACGCGCGCGCACGCTCGGCACAGCGACGCTACGCTAACAAACGTGCAGCACTCTATAGGCCAACGCGCGATGCGACTGACGCGCCCAGCGTCCGTCAACGCGCCCCGGCGGCAGCCGGCGCGAGATGCGACATGCTGCATTCCACGCCGGCGACGTTATCCAGACTGAACTGCGTCTGTGTCTACGTGAAGAAGGGAAGCCGAGTGCGCTCAATTGCGCATGCGTCAAGGCGACGTAGTGCGTCGCGCAAGTGGGAGTATAGAGTGCTCTGTTTTCGCGTCAACGTAACGTGACCAACCTAGCGTCGCCATCTCCCGCCGCCGCGGGCTGACGCGAACGCACGTTGGAGTATAACAGAGCCTTTAGAGCAGCCTACTGCGCTGCAAGCCCCCATTGCGACGTCCGTGCAGGTCCACGATGTTCCACGCAGCCGACACGTGCACGAACAGCAGCAAAGACACACCAGGTCGGTCACAGAGAAAGCATAAATGCTGACAGCGACGTCACGGGTACAGCATCACGAGAAACCTCGGCACGAAATGGCGTCAGCGGCGCGGAAGCGCGCTGTTGCCAGACTGTAGTGCAGCAGTTGCCAGACTGGCGGCGAGATCAAAAGAGCGCCGAACTCTCCCAAAGGGAATATACGGCTCTGTCCCTACCGTTTCGGATTGCACGGGTGCATGACGCAAGCGGACGGGCCACTCGTGGTCTTACTGTCACGTGACTAGGCCGTCCGCGGGTCGGTCCGTCGTCTAGATTCTTCGCGGGTCGGTCCGTCGTCTGCAAGGCTGTTTCAGCTCCACTAACGTGAAACCTGTGGAGGGGCGAAGCAAGCAGTGTGCGCCCGTGTTTCCCACAGCGATATCACTGCTAATTGGCAATGAGAGAAAAGCAATGAGAATGGCAATGAGAGAGGCAGAGAAAAGATTAGACACAGAGACCCACAGTCCGATTTTAGTTAACGTGCACGCTGCGAGTCTTTATTGTTCAACTATGCACAAAAGAAATCTCCCAGCGGTACTACATTGCAGGTTAAGATCCAGTGCCTATATATACGGGGTGGCCGGTGAATGGTTGTCACAGCGCCAGCAGTCGGCTTTCTCAAGAAACTCTCTAGCAGACGCTGCCTGCGTCGGCATTGTCTGTCGCGGACGAGGGCGCGTTCTCGTTCCTCGCGATCTAGTAGTTCAGCGTTCATCGCAGAACATGTCGCAGGAAGAGCGTTTCCATAGTCAACGCGCGCCGTTCCCTCTCTCTCGCCACACGGCGAGCGCTGAGGCGGTGGCGCCCTCTCTTGCGCTCAAGGGAATGGACAGGACACGACGATGCAGGCAAGCAAACGGTCAAGACGATGCACGCGGCGACAGCAGACAACGATGCACCTCCGACATGCCGACACCCTAAGGTGCTTCGCCCCTAAAAGTTTCGTCGCCGGTAGTCGAACCTACGTCCTCGCTCCGAAACGCGCGGCGCGAAGAGATTCGGCCACATACGGCACAATCTTCAGCATACTCACGGCGAGCTGTTTTCGTTATCACTAGCGAGATGGCGCGAAGGGCTCGAAGGGCACGCTTTCAAGGTAGTCGCTTCGCGCGTTACAATGCGCGCGCGCCTCCAGAGGACGTGGTCGCTCGTGCGCGCGCGCTTATCTCGTGATGGGGAGTGATTTGTAGGTCTTCCGCTCACAACGCAAGTTTGCGTTGAAGTTACAGAGAGCACGAAGATATATTTTAAGGCTTTTTTTTCTTTGTTAGACACAATAAAAATGATAACTAACAGACAATAATGCCAAGGAAAGTATAGGAGATGTTATTTGTAATAATTGGGATATAAATGTGAAGAACGTAAAGTGGACGAAAAGATAACTTGCCGTCGGTCCCTGCCAAATTATTACAAATAACATCTCGTATACTTACCTTGGCATTATTGTCTGTTAGTTATCATTAATAGAGAGCATGAAGATCACTCACTGTAGCGGCCGCTTTTGCGAAAGCAGCCCGCTGCGTACACACAAATAAGTTACAACTGTGACACTTAGTTTGCGCTCATCCTGTGTATATTTGTGCGTTCGTTTCGTGCGTCCTCCTTTATCTTTGAATGGCGCGCTTTAACTGTCGAGCTGTGACAATTGTTAGCTTGCGCTCACCCTGTGTAAAGTAAAACCTCGGTGATACGAATCTCGCGGGGTCGCCAAAAATATTTGTATCACCCGAAATTCGTATCACCAGAAAACATGCAAAATTACTGTGCGACAAAAGAAAGCTGGCATCCGTTTTCATTTATTGTTTCTCAGGGCCGTAACAACGTCATGAAGCGCTCTGAAGAAATTCCAGTAAAGTTTTAAGATGTGAATGATCATACTCGTACTCGTAAACATACGTTGCTTGCGCGCGTGATGAACCAGGTGTGATGTGACCCGTGACAGCTAGTAGCCCCTTCCTAATCTTAGTATGCTTTTTCGCATAGCACCATAGTACTGCAACAAGTGACTTAAGGAGCGCTTTGCACGCGATATATGAAGGCCAGAAAATTTTCAACCGCTGTCCTTTGTTTTTATTCTTTTGTTATCGCGTTGGTGGTGGGGATGTTTTTCGGGATATTTAGGGCCGTGCCCGCACAACCGGGAGGTTTGCTCAAAAATCGGGAGTCTCCGGTGCAAATGGGAGAGTTGGCAGGTGTGCGCGCCCTCAACAACCGTGCATGTTGACGTTGCGAGGCCTAGCTCCTTCGCCAAGACCGTCCTCTTTAGATCCTCGTCCACCTTTAACGGGATGTCTGATTGCGAGGACATGGCTTGCATCGGCGTGGCAGGCATGTGCAAACACAGTACAACGACTCTGCCTCGAGCACAGCAGCACTCGTCAGCGCGTAAAAAAAGAAAAACGCGACGCCAACGTCATCTCTAATCTGTACACGAAGGCACACAAATGCGCGTTAAGGCTTTCAAGATTCTCGCGCACTATCTCAGAGGCTACGACGCGCCGCTGATGGCCAAACTGACGGCGCGGCGCGCTGCCCGCGCCCTGCGGCCGCGCGAGTGGCGCGTCTTCCGCGACAGTGCGGGCAGCACCTGTTCGTATCTGCGCGGTAGCGTACGTTCGTATCAAACGTCGCGGGTTGAAAATCGGTTCGTAACAACCGTACTCCATTACATTGCAAGCTAAAGGGCCTTGGCCGGGACCACAGAAACATTCGTATCACCCCGAAATTCGTACGAGCGGTGATCATATCACCGGGGTTCTACGATATCTTTCCGTGCGTCCTTTCTGCTCAAACAGCGCGTTGCGAGTTTCGAGCTGCTTGTCGTTCTTCGCGTGACGTTACAACTTGTTGCTATAGCATTCATTCCTGCGCCCTTGTGCCGAAACAATGCACAACAAACGCTCAACTAAGTCTGTGAAGACACGTTTAACTTTTGTGTTATACCGATTCCTATGACAAAGGAATCAGCCATGTTTTTTTTTCTTTCGCTGCGCGCTTGCAGAAATTGAAGGAAATTCAAGGCAACGACAGCAAGAGAAAGATAGTTATGGCGCTTGGCTTGTTTGATTACAATGAGCCCAACGCCTGGGATAAATACCGTGCCGGGTTCCGGGATGCCGTCGAGTAAGTACACAGCGCCTCTGATATCGCAGCATAGCGGGGCTTCACCTAGTCGGGTACCTAAGCAGAAGGCACTATAGTCAGTTACAAGCAAAGGCAAAATGTAAGCTCGGGCCGCACAACCACGACGCGCCTGCCCTCGACCTGCGACAGTCGTGCTAGTTGGTTTCGGCTCCAACCGTAAGTACTTTATCTCTGCTAATGTAAATAGTACGCATATTAAGAGTTCGTAACTCTTACTATCTAAAATATTACGTTAGATGAGCAGCGATGTCTGGATCCCTGATGAAATTTATTGGGACGACCGTTCAAGTTTCCGACGTAAAACCAGCGACAGAAATGTGTGTCTGTGTGGGAAAGTCAACTATCTGAAAAAAAACCCAAGAAGTGCTTGACGTCACGAAAATGAGTTAGCGCTATCTGAAGTGCGGCAGGTGATTGCCTCCACGACTAAATAAATATATTGTGGCAAAGCCTTAGTACTCCGTAATGGGTTGCGCTCTCCAGCGGTTTCTAGTGGGTCGTCCTCTTCGGCTCGTTCCTAAGAAAACGCCGCCCGCACTCGGAGTCCGTGCGTTTGCCTAGACTGTCGCCACTACGTATTGCCGCTGAGTGCCGTGAAATAAACACATTAACAATTAGGTGGAGAGTGCTGTGCCGTCACAACTTCGGCCCTTATTCGATGCCCCTGGCTCTTCGATCCCGTACCCTGCCAGCTACCACGCCTCAAGACGCCGCCCAACAGACGCCTCCGCCTGCACCGACCTCATGCCCCGGTGTCTCTCGTATCCGCGACCCCCCAGTCTTCCCTGGCGCAGATGGGCCCGACGTGGAGGACTGGCTCCCTATTTATGAACGTGTGAGTGTGCCCAATAAATGGAACGAGGCAGTAAAATTGACCAACTTGGTTTTCTACCTCGCGGGTGTGGCAGGTTTGTGGTACAACAACCACGCATCCGATTTTACGACGTGGTCCGACTTCAAGACCGCCATTATCAACGTGTTTGGCCGCCGTGCCGTTCGTAAGCAGCAGGCCGAACAGCGGTCGCGTGAACGAGTTCAGCAGTCCGGCGAAACCTTTACCAGCTACATTGAAGACGTCCTCGATTTGAGTAAGAAAGCCCACGCCACCATGTCGGAATCTGACAAGATGAGGCACATTATGAAAGGCATCAACGACGCTGCCTTCACGATGCTGCTCGCAAAGAACGCCAGCATCGTGGCAGAGGTCAGTTATGAGGAGCTGCGCCGGCAGCGGTCAATGACCCGTCGCTCTCCATCACGCGACGCCGAGCTCGCTGGCCTGTCGACCATATCCGACCACTCCGCCTTTCTCTCAGAGGTGAAGCCATTCGTGCGCGAAGAAATCGCGCGCCAGTTCTCTCTACTGGACTTTGCTCAACCTTATTTGTATGGTCGCCCATTTGATGTCGTCACCGACCATCATGCACTATGCTGGCTGTCGTCATTGAAGGATCCCTCGGGCCGTCTCGCCCGCTGGGCACTTCGCCTGCTCTCTAAGACTGCGACATCCACGTGCTGAACCGCAACGGACGCCAGCATGCTGACGCCGACGCCCACTCGCGCTCTCCCTTGCCTGACGACAATGCCCCCTGCTCAGTATATCACATAGCTGTTGCTTCAATCGACGTTAACACCATCGCTACCGAATAGCGTAAGGATAAATACATCACCTCGCTGATCGACTTGCTCACTGATCCGTCGGCAACACCATCCACTCGCGCGTTGCGTCGTCAAGCCCACCATTTCGCCGTTCGTGACGACCTACTGCACCGACGCAATTACAATGCCGACGGCCGCCAGTGGCTACTAGTGATACCCCGCAGTCTGCGTTATGAAATATGCAAGGCCTTCCACTCTGACCCGCAATGCGCGCATCTGGGGTATCCAAAACTTACCACCGAATTCGACAACGATACTTCTGGCGAGGGATGTACCGCTACGTGCAGAAGTTTGTTCGCTGCTGCCTCGATTGCCTACGCCGAAAACCTGCAATGCACGTATCACCAGCAGGTCTACAACCATTACCTTGCCCTAACCGCCCGTTTGGGCGCGTGGGCATCGATTTGTATGGACCACTTCCTCTGACTTCGGCTCGTAACCGCTGGGCCATCATCGCTGTTGACCATCTAACGCGATACGCCGAAACCGCCGCCCTCACAGCGGCTACAGCGCGTGATGTTGCCTCCTTCCTACTACACCGATTCATACTGCGTCACGGTCCACCCCAAGAGCTTCTCAGCGATCGAGGCCGTGTCTTCTTGTCGGAAGTCGTGGAAGCCATTCTCAAAGAGTGCCATGCCGTTCACTGCAAAACTACTGCTTACCACCCGCAGACGAATGGCCTAACCGAACACTTTAACCGCACGCTCGGCGACATGCTGTCAATGTACGTCGCCGCCGATCACACCAATTGGGATGCCATTCTGCCCTTCGTCACCTACGCCTATAACACCGCCCTTAAGAGCACTACTGGTTTTTCACCTTTCTTCTATCTGTACGGAAGGCACCCGTCGCACACCATCGACACGATACTTCCATACAAGCCGGATCCATCTGAGTGTGCGCCTATTTCTTACACAGCCCGGCTTGCTGAAGACTGTCGCGAGCTTACCAAGACATTTACGACGCAGGAACAAGAGCTTCAGAAGAGCATTCGCGATGGCACAACTACTTCTGAGCCCATGTTCCTCCCTGGAGCGCTCGTATGGCTCTCGGTCCCTACCACTGCAAGTGGCCTCTCTTCAAAACTGCTCCCGAAATACGAAGGCCCCTACCGGGTCGTCGAGCGCACATCTCCGGTCAACTACTTGATCGAACCCATCGAACCAGCTTCGGACATGCGCCGTCGAGGGCGCGACATAGTCAACGTGGAGGGGCTCAAGGCCTACTATGACCCACTCATAGTGACGAGCTGTTAGGTCGCTGGACGGCTCCCTTTACGTACCCGCTGTAATTGTGGCGAAGCAATTGGTACTATTTAACGGTTGCGCTCTCCAGTGGCTCCTAGTGGGTCGTCCTCTTCTAAAGGCCGCTCGATCTCGGAGCCCGTGCTTTGGCCTTGACTGTCGCCATAGCGCATTGTCGCCGCGTGGCGTGCAATAAACAGCTTAACATCATTATTAATATGAGAAGAGTTTACATTAGCACAAGAAAAATACTAACGAATCTAGCGGAATCCACCTAGCACGACCCTCTTGCACATATGAATGGCAGGCGCGCTGTAATTTTGGGGGTGGCGTTTGTATACATTCTTAGTTTGTAACGAACAACAGTTTCATTCGTGCGTACTTATTTTTTTGTATAGTTGCATGAAACATGTACCGTCTTATTTTGTGTTGTTGTTTTTTTTTTGCTGGTATTCAGGTCTTAGTGCGGCCTTGGGCTTGACCTATTCATTTCGGTTTGCGATATACCGTGAACTATCATTCAGTCTACAACGAGCAAGCGAACCTGAAGTGAGTCACGTCGGTGGTCACCTTCCGTGCAGAAAGACTATGGCTGACACGGTCATCGCGATCAGCTCGATGAGCATGGCGGAGACCTCGAAGAAGTGCCACGCCGCCCCGACTTCGGTGTTGGACAGCATGAGACTCCAGGATCCGGCTAGAGCGACATCTAAGTCCTACCCGGACCTCGTGAGTGCCCCCTCCGCAGTGTATTGACGCCGTGTTTGTCACGCGCGGAATGACATATTTTGCGGTTGAGATTTAGAGGGTAATTTTCGCCAGATATACTGCGCTCTGTAGTACTTCTCGTGTTTTATCGTACGATGCTGTTCACGATTGTATTGCGCTTAGTAATATGAAGACATTGACGCATAAGCGCCAACCACGGGGGGGGGGGGGGGTATTGTTCAGGATTGTATTACGCTTTGTATTATGTATACACTGACCCATAAGCGCCAACTACGGGGTGTTGCCGTGGAGTTTTCAAAAGGTCGCACTAGTAGTATTTTTCCTAAGAATCGTGAAATGGTGACAGGATGGAAAGAAGTGACAAAAATTGTTTCCTCCTGATTACAGGAAAAAGGGAGGGAAAGCCACAAACAATTCAAAGAGGCCTGCCCGCTCCGGCTTCTTCATCGTTTCATGCTTTTAAAATATGGATCTTGGGCTTGTCACAAGTCAGACCTTCAGTGGGAAATGCCCCTCGTGCGGATTTATATGCGAGAAATATGGTGTCTGCACGAACAGCTAGTGGCCGCTTCAGCTGTGCCAGGTCATTTCACTCTGTGAAGGTGGACCAGCAGCGAAGCTTTTTAGCATACAACACAGAGGTGACACAGAATTTCGATGCATAGCCGATCACGCACTCTGCACCTAAATCCATAAATGTGCTCCTTTAAAGTTTTTCATTTGAGCAGCATTCGTATTTTTGCCGTTATCTTCTCCGTCTGGCCTCTTGTGCGCGATCCTAATTGGTGTTTGCCGCCCTTGTGTTCCCTCCTTAATTTTTAGCGGAGCAGTGGGACTTGCCCAATTTCTGTGGCACAAAGACGGGGCGCTCACACACGTGAAATCAGCTTCAGTAAATTCTCGCTTGAGTTGTGATGGGTGCTTCTTCGGCCCTTTGCATTCATCGAAATTCGGCGTATGAAAGAACGCATAACGTTCTTTCAGCTTTTCATTCAGGCAGCGCCCCGTTTGACCTATATATGCCTATTCCCACAGGACATGTCAAACGGGACGTTTCGTTAATGAAAAGCTGAAAGAAGATTTATTACCATGCGCACAATGCAATTCGGGGAGACATAAGCATCCATTCCCGCCACTGTGGATGTACGCCGAATTTCACGAGTTCCACGACTGCAGTTCCCGGTTTGTTTAAGCGTCCCTTTTTTTACCGAACAGGAGATTTGTACGCCAGCAATACCTCAACGTTCCGCTATGGGTGTTCACTAAAATAGAATCGTGGTATCGGCGATCGATTGTTTGCAAATGAATACTCAAGTGCACGCGCCAGCATACCACAGCTATACGAAAATCGTACATTCCTCGGAAAAAATCTGCAAGCGACCCTGATCCTTGACTTAGGTTTCTGGCTGTGGCACTCTGCTTTCGTGTGCTTCAATGTATTCCTCGGGTCAGCTTTGTGTTTCGTCGCGCTGCCGAAGGGGATCCCAGAGGCCACGTAGAAGAAAGCGCGCGGTTGAGATCTGCTCCGTCAGGGGCCGCAATGATCCCAGCGGCTCAAAAGAAAACCGTCTACTCTTTCAACGAGCTCAGTCAATTAATTTTCATTAATTATCCTGGGAGTTAATTGGCCTTTATCATAAATAGGCTTATATTTTTCACCTCGGTCGGCGTCTTTCAAACTGTCCGCCAGAGCTGCGTCCTGAACAGACGAGATTTCGTCAGACCCTCGACTTCATCACAGAAAGGTGATCTCGGGGAGCGAGCGGTGGGTGGCTAATTGGTAAGACATGGTCCCCCTGACAGTCTCGTACTTTGGGACCTCCTGATTCTGTATGTATTGTGTAACCCGTTTTTTGTACATGCAGTAATAATGAATAAACTTGAACTTGAACTTGAAAAAAAAAGACACATAAAACTGCGCCTAGAAACAGGACGCAGGAAACAAATGGACCGGACGAGCGCAGTCTTTGGCGCAACACCTCTTTCTCACAACAGAAAAGCGCATGCGCAGCAGTCATTCATAGCCGTACATCCTAAGATAACAATTTAACAACCGAGAAAGTCAGGTTCTTCCTGTACAGGTGTACGCATGCCACAAAAACACACTTTCTGAAGCCTATTATACAAACAAGTCACGTGATGCCTGCGTAAGCCAGACCTCGGTGACGTTGCACAGGAAAGAGTTTACTTTTATTGATGAGCGTATCCCCTAATCACTTCGTACCTCACTTGTCAGGCGCGGTTTTCCCCTTTTAAGCTCTTGGTGCTCTGAATAAACTTTCAGTTGTGAGTGTAGCGCTGCGTGTCTTTCATCTCTACTTTGTCTTCGTTTTTCTATGCGCTGATTTTCTTCAAATATGAATACGCATCAACTCGCCCAACTAGCTATGTTGTTATATGCAATGTTTCGATGATGTGCGTAACTTGTCCTTGCAGAAAACTCACGCGGCCCTGGTCTCGGCGAACGTCATATACAACAAGAACAGCACCAGACTGGGACTATCGATGGAGATGGCCACGCTGGTCTACACGCTGAACGCAACCACCGATTCGCTCGAGCAGAGGGCATACCACCCGTGCAAGACGTTCTACTACACCAGCGTAGACGTCGTGGTCAGTACAAGCCTTATGTCCTTCTCAATCGCGTTCTTGGGTCCATTATAGCGTACGGAAGCGTACACCAGGTGAAAGGAGGATCACGAAACGAAAGGCAACACAAGCGTGTTCGTCCTTTCAACCGGTATGCGCTGCCGTATGTGGCCGCGAAGTCGAGCAGAGTCGGCACCTAGCGGCGAGCGGACGAAACCCCGCGGTGTGGACGGCTCCTTGCGTCGCCTGCTAGCCACACCGTGTTCTCATGTGTGCGTACGTCATGCTCGACCTCGGATGAAAGCTTATTTCGTTGTGCTAGCACAGCAACAAATGCTTGTACTTACGCCTACACGATGTACACAAGCATTTCCACTTCCGAGACTTGTATGCACTCTAATAAGTGAGTGCATACAGATGTCGGTATGGCGCTAGGTCGAACTATGGTACCGTCCTTTCGACAAAATAATTTCGATGAGGTTTCCACATTGTCGTTCAAGCACATCACATAGTGCATTTGGCGTCGCCCTAAACGAAAGAAGTACAAATGTCGAGGTGTAAATGTAGAGTTTTAGCGACACCATCTCTTAAAGTGTTGGTGATTTTGAAATCATTGTGAAACCTCAAAGTATGAACTAGCATCTGCAAAGGCCGGTTAGCGGTAAAAAAGACCTCAAACCAGGCATTTCTATAGTGGTACACGCGTATTCATGCAAACAGAAAAGCAGAGTGGGCAAAGTTCTACTTGATCTAATTACGCAGAAAAACAGGCTCTGTTTTTTAGCCGCCAAAACAAGAAGTAAATACCTAATGAGCTCAGTCGCACAACGCTCTTTATATTGTGGTATAGCCTGAACACAAGTTAAACAAGTCCTAATAGAGCAAGACAAAACATCAAACGTCGACCACAGTGCAAAACATTACTGTGACCGAACGCCAGAACCCCATTGATTGGCAGATTGCGCCTCCCTGACAAGGGATAGGGACGTTAGGCTGGCTTCGTGCATTAATGTGGCAATGGAAGGTGTATAAAGCACCATTAGGCTGTAGTCAACGCGCTTTATTCGCCGACAATCGACTCAAACCGCCTACGGCGAAGCGCCGCTGCGTACATTTGTATACGCGCCGCCGACCGGCTATCCACACTAACGCGGCGACGGTGCTGCCACCTATAGCCCGATCTCGTGGCGAATAATGATCGACCAACTAGCCCACAACCTTTCTTTTCTGAGACAACGGGCCTGAGACAAACGCTCGGAACGTGCTAAACCATTCGTACATGTATTTGCGCGTCATGCAGTCATATTGTTACTTTCACAGTAGGGGCTTGGGGTTTGTTTACATATGGCTTGGATGGCAAGACCGCGCAGGACAAAGCTGTCGAGGAATCTTCTTCTTTCAACCTCTACTCTTCTTCTTCCTCTTCTTAGTCCGGCACATACGCGCCCTTATATTTGCCCCCTCGCAGACGGCGCGGACCGCGCGTTTTATGCAGCTTTCCGCCGACTAAGATTTCAGGCAAGCCACATGCGTGACTTCTGTCTTCGTAGAGCGTCTCCCACAGGCTGTCAGGAGTGCTATTCAATAGTCAGCTGCACTGAGGCGGTGTATTGGGCAAGGAGCTCTTGGCACAAACCACGCTTGCGCGGAGGCTTCCATACCCGCACAAGGTCTCCCAGATCATAGATGACGTGCCAGTGCTTGCTGTCGCATCGGACTTTTGATCTGTCTTGTTGTGATGCTATGGTACGCAGGCGGGCAAGACGGCGAGTTTCTTCAGCGAGACGGAGTTTCGGCTGAAGAAGGATCGTCATTATCAGAGAAGGAAAAGTGGTATCCAGGGTATAACGAGGGGGCCGAACGTAACGAAGAAAGGGCTGTGGCCGGTGGTCTCATGTTAAGCAGCATGAAAGGCGTGCGTGGTGAACGGTACAACGTCGTCCCAGTTCTTATGGCTGGACGCAACGTACACCAAAAGCACGTTCACCAGTGTCCTGTTGTTTCGCTCGGGGAGGCCGTTCGTCTGCGGATGGTAAGGCGTCGAGTGTCTGCGTTCTTAGCCGCACATACGGAGGAGTTCCTCGACTTCGTTTGTCGTAATCTGACGTCCGCAGTCAATACTAAGTTTGATCGGAAAATATTACGGGAAACACTGACGCCGTATTGAAGGCGGTTGCCTGGGTGATGAAGAGTATCAAATAAGTTCTAAGTAACTTGCAGTCACACACCCTCCAGCTCCCACAAGCCGAAATGTCTGTCGAAAAAGTCCCTTTTAAGTTCTCGATTTGAGCAGCATGGTAGTTGCATCTCTCTGTCGCATGCTTCGCTTCGTGACATGCGTCGTCTTGTCTGGCTCGTCACGTGCGTTTTGTGCGCGATCTTGATTGGCATTTGCCGCCCGTGTGTTCCCCCTGTTCAATATTAGTGGAACGGCGGTGCGTGATAGGGTTTGCCCAATTTGTGTGGCACGTGCGTCTTCGTTGACGCAGAGGAAAACTTTTCGTGTTAAAAGCAGCGCAAAAGTACGTCCAACACAAGATGAAGAATGACACAGGACAGGAGCTGTTCAGCGCCTGTCCTGTGTCGTTCTTCGTCTCGCCTTAGCCTTCTTTGTGCGCTGCTTTTACAACGAAGCTCAACCAACTAGTCCAGTTTGGCACGCTATTGCACGAAAAAATATATTTTTCAGTGCGTCAGGAAGAAACGTATGAAGGTTTCCGTCCATATATACGGAATCCTTCGCTCTAAAATTGTCATTATTCCCACGCGTCTTCATTACCTTCATTGCTTCACGTAATGTCATGTCCAGGAATTCGGGACATCGACAACTAGCGCCATCTGTTGCCTTGGCTGCTGAGTGGCAGCGTCACTGAATGGAAAACGACCTTTAAACATTTATAGTAGTGCAACGCCTCATTATACGCTTAAATCACTTCGCCCATATAATCTGAGAGTCATCATCTCACAGTGCGAGAAGTTTTGCTTTATTCCCATAATTTTCCTGGGTTCGAGAACCACTTTTATGTGGTATGTGAAACTCCATAGGAGAGAATTTAAAAATTTATATAAAAACAATGCGCACTGACCTGCTTAAATCACTGAAGTGACCCAATCTCGATGATTCAGTCTTCGTACCTACGAAGTTTGGCTGATGTTGGCGAAGTTTCTGAGGTTCGACGGGAACTTTTGTAAAAATGTGCATTGCAGCGAAACCACCTTATAGGGGTGCAAGCGCTTTATAGTGTTTACGGTGGCCCCAAAACACGTGAAAATGCCATTGTTTTTATACAACTGTATTTCTTGAAGCTTCTCAAGATATTTAGGGTATGAATACTGTGGAGTTCTTCAGTTGATAATTAGCCATGAGAAATCGTAGGTTAATTAGAGCAGATGATCAAAAACGAGAATAGTTCCTCGTAATTCAAAGCAAGTAAGAATTACCAAGAGACATTGATACGCATGCGAATCTTCCTCAATTGAGTATATCTAATGAAAGGTGCTAATGAATTTACCAATTTATTTAAAACTTATTAGCGAAAGCGGTGAGTACATAGGACATGTGTCATATATATATTTATAGGTAGTATTGCAACGTACACCATTGATACTAGATGGCTATCGCATGTAACTAGCAGTAGCTACTGTTACAGCTAATTACTAATAAAAGGTATAAAAGATATGGTAATCGTACTCTGGAATTCGTAATACTTACATTTGTGTTAAATAGGAAAGGGGTAAATAAGAATCAACTAATCGGAGGATCGCGTTGTAATGTATCACATGGAGTGGAGACGAATAGGATGAAAGATATAAGAATCTTAAGTTGCTATTTAGTGATTAGGGATATTTTAGCTTAATTAGATGTAAGAATCTCAAGTTGCTAATTCGTGATTAGGGGTCTTTTGCTTAATTATTATGGATAAATAACGAAGTTGACAATGATGCGCCCGGAAATGTTCACACTGACTGAGGTTTACTCAGCAACATTATGCGAATTTGCACCCTGACGATATAAGTCATCACTTGTAACGATGAAATCACCAGTTTTAAGCTCATAATAGAAGGCTTTCAGTATAGAAGCATACGTACATGAAATGTATACGGTATTCAATGTATGAAATCACGACCAGAGGTAGATAATAACACGCAATTATCTTTAGTAGTAGTGATCTATGGTTAGTAGTCAGGGATGATTTTGGGAGAAAATGTATAGAACCGAGTGATTAAAGTTGACAAATAAAATTTTATGCAAGAGAAACGTATTTTATAGTTTATTACTGATCATTGTAGGTAATTATCAAGTGTGGGTAGATGGTCAATAAATTATTAGGACGATATCATTGTAATACTTCAAATGAAAGCATAGAGGGAGAGGCTGAATACATTTAGAATGTTTTGCTAATTGGCAATTAAGGGTTCTTCAGCAGAATTAAAATATTTATTTTTACAGCAGAGCTGTTATGCCCACCCTTTGTCTGACTCGCGATGTAGACAAACAATCATCATGCCGGCGTGTTCAGCATAACTGTGCCTAGTTAAGCCAAGTGAATCATAGCCAATTCTAATTAAGCCAAGTTGAGCAGGGCAAAGCCTAATTAGCCTAGCATAAGTAACTCAAAGGCTAATTAGCCATAATTAAGCCGATTTTAGATTCGTGTTGCATAGTCATTCCGCGCTCGGCAAGATGTGCCGAGTAAATGGTAATTAAGACTAAATAATACTGAGCTCATTAGAGTTAATTATGCTAATTAATTCATTATGCTTAGATTGACTTCGAATGCAAGCTAGTCGAGGCCGAGCCTCGAATGTGCGAGTTAGGCTAATTAAGATAATTAGGTTATAATTAAGGCTAGTCTCACTTGAAATCACGTTGTAAGAATATTCAGGTGTTGACACTGCGCGCGCCTAAGCGGCCAGAAAATGTTCGGTCGTCGGTCCGTTGAGCGGTGCGCCATCTAATGGCTTGAGGCGGAGAGCGCCCGCGAGTAGCCGAATGACGGTGGTGCTGCGTCATCGCCGCCGCGCTCGCCGTGCCCTCTCCTGTTGCTCTCTCGATTTCGCCCCTCGACGCCGCTTGGTGGATGCAGATTATCCAGCAAAATGGCACAGAAAAATGCACGTTATCAGCAGCATGCGCGTTGCTATGGAGACGACTGCCCCGCTTTTCGTAGCGCCCTCCAAGACGGCGCCGATGAAACTGCAAGTCATCTGATAAGAACCCGAACATTATCTGGACGCGCGTGGATTGCGGTTTCCCATGCGTTGGGGGAAGAGTGTCATCACCTGAGTATATTCTTACACCGTGTTGAAATGCAAGCTAATCGAAACCAAGTCTCCACTGTGCCAAGAAGACCTATTAAGCTATTGCACGTCGGTGGGCTCGTTGTTTTGGTAGCATTGTAACGAAAGAACAGCACATGAATACAGGGTCGGAAGGGGTACACACACGAGCGTTGTGTGTGTGCCCCTTCCGTCCCTGTCATCTCGCGTTGTTTTAGGGGCGAAGCTCCTTAAGGCGGCACCCGTTCGTCCCTCGTAGTCGTCGTCGTCGTAGTAGTAGCAGTAGTAGTAGTCGTAGTCCGTAACAAGTCTTACGCTTTGACCTCCAAGGTGGTGCCGGTGGGAGATTTTTCCTGTGCGTTGTCGAACAATAAAAAATTCGCAGCGTGCGCGTTAACTAAAAGCCGAATTCTTCTGCCTCTCATTCCCCATGAGCAGCCATTGGCATGTTCCAGTAGGAAACGTTAGTAGAAGTAGAAGTGTAAGTGTTAGCTAAAAGCCGACTTCTTCTGTCTCTCATTCCCATTAGCAGCCATTGTTTACCTCCAAGGTAGTGCCTGGTGAGATTTCTCCTGTGCGTGAATAAACAATAAAAATTTCGTTCAAAACGCCGTTGATTGATGAAATAAACCAACGAAAGACGCCAGATGTTTTGTAAAAGCAAAACGAAAGAACGCCAGATGTTTCTAAAGCAAAACGAAAAGACGCCAGCTGCTTAACGAAAGACGCCAGATTTTTCGAAAGCAATGGTTTTCTAAACAATGAAAATTCACAGCGTACATGTAAAATTAAAGTGAGCTGCAAGTCGTCATAACTCATCTAACCTTTAGTATAAACGCGCCCGATCTCACGTCGGTGATGATGCACTGGGCAGAATTCACGGAAGATTCACGGTTTACCGATGAACCTCCGCAGCTTCGCCCACTCATCATGATTCACTCCGTGGATATGCCGTGATTTTTTTTCCGTTACAATGCTATTCAGCTAATTATTCTAGTTAATCTGCTTAAGTAGATTAATTTGGTGTTGTGATTTACTTGTTATTGGTACTTGTGATTATTTTGGTGTTGTGATTTACTGGTTGTGACCTACTTGGTGTCGTGATTTCCAAGCGATACCCAATCGAACCCTATCAACACCTAGTCTATACTCGTGATTTACAATGTGATCCCGTGAACACTTCGTGCATCGGCATGTGAATTGCACGTGTCGACACTTGGCTGGTGAATCCAGGACCAGCCAAGTGTCGACCAGCTCTCCTCTAGCCCAACTTTGCGCGACTTAGTGCAAGCTGCGCGAATTTTTAAAATTAGGTTACCCAGAATTCACATTAAGAATGACTTACTCTAATGTTGATCTACATTCGCATCATGGCATGAAGTGCTTTACTAATGAATGGCGACAATTAATTGAACATATTTAAATTCAGCGGTGAAAGCTGTCAGTGTAGGTCATAATTAAGACAGATAGCTAGTATATCAATCTGTGCAGTTATAGTACGATGGCGGGAAATAATCGAAAGTCGTTAATTATTAGCAGCGATAAATATCATTAATTCGTAATCAATTATAATTATTCGTTTAATATAGATGCCATTTATCACTGATATGTGCCACAAGAACCATTTACGAGAGATTACGATTTAAAGAAGTACTGCGGTGAAAAGAGCGCGAAAACTGGACGAAGGCTAAGGAAAAATGCCCCCACCTTCCCGAAGGGAATCGTGAGGAAATGCGAATGCATTTCTTGCGCCGAGAGTACACGGCGCAGTAATTTTAATGGCGTAAATTAATGACGAGACGAGGATTTGTACCGTAACCATTTATTTACACATTCATCAGCACCTGTTTGTGTTGTCATTGTACCTGACGGCCATAATCTCAGCCTTGTGGTCGCCGTTGGCGTTTCACAGCGGCGTCTCGAGCACACATTTCGAGAGGCGCCCAGCCAGCGGACGGGAGAGTGGGGCGCAGGGAGGAGAGAGAGCGAACGGCGAGAGAAGGAGCGGCGAAGCACTGCACCCAATGCCACCTAGAAGAGCGGTGCGGAGCCGGCGCGCGCCGCGCAAACCGCGGTGAGGAGGCGGAGCGCGCGCAGTCACGTGGGGTGTGACGTCGCTGCGCCGTTGCTACAGACGCTCCTCTCCTTTCCTCGCGCCGTTGCTATGGGACGGCGGATTCAGGGTCGCTTATAAAGTGCATTCGCACTTAAAAATTCGGCAGATCCCACGTACCGTGGGAGTCGATGTTATGCGAAGCATGTGGCGGGAAGATGACTGTGGCGTAATTTTTTTTACTGAGCAACACGTTACAAAATGACGCTAAAGATTTGTATAAATTTCATACGCACACATATATGTTGAAGAGCCGCATATGTGTTATATAACCAGTTGTTTACGTTTGGGTAACGCTGCCAATGGCAACGTGGGTATTACGAACACCGGAAGCGGTAAGCTTACCCAGACAACAGTCGACATCTTATGCTCGTCCTCAAAAGGTACAAACGTCTTCGTCCGCTTGGCAGCATTCTGAGTACGTCCTCAGGACCTCGTTTGCAGGATTATCCTAAACGTGCTCTCATGCGGACGTGTTCGGGACAGCAACAAGCTTGCGCTGAACTGGGAATTACAACATTTGTGCAATGAACACCATTTGACTTGTTCAGAATGAGTACATGTATTAGTCGCCAACGTGGCGAGGGTAATGCGATGTATTATTTGCTTGTTTAAAAAGCCCAATTTAAGGGAAATACGCTTCGCGAAGTTAAAATTCGGTGGCATATATTTAAATTTCCCGCACTTCGACCACTGGCAACACTGTGACCCATGTGACCAAAAAAAAAAAAAAGTTGCCTCCTGGTGGTCCCAGACTCCCAGCAGTCCCCACGGGCCCACGCTGTGTTGGCTGTGTCTTCACGGAGAGGTTGTGACATGGCGCATGCCGGACTGAATATCGGTGAGTTCGATCCAAGCGTCTTTTTCTTTCTCTAATCACCACCACCACCTTTTTGTGTTCTGGTGATGGCGGAGAGCAGTGAACGACTATTTTGCCGCGAGCGAAAACGCTGCGTCGATGCGTCTGTTCAGCTTGCGAGCATGAACAATGACCTCGCTCAACCGGCGTGTCTCATTCAAAGTTCGACCGAGTCCCTGCCCGACACCAATTCTAGTGGTCGCGCCCTGCATCAAGTCGAATGGACTCGGCAAAATGAACAGACGGTAGCGCATCCTCCTGAGTTATGTGGCGATTCCGCCGTCTTTGTTAGTGATGATGTACTACACGTGGTGTATCAGGATGTTGTAGGGCCAGTAATTATAGTCCGATCAGTGGTGGCTCGCGCGATAACAGCATATACTTGCCGCCGTTGGAGCGACGCCGCCACAGCAGCGATGTGCAGAGTGCAGATTACGGCCATGTTAGTGGAGCCATTACGTCTGACGACGAGGAAAGCAATGTGAACTTCCGACAAAGGTTACAAGCGTGGGCGGTTGAATCGCGGTGCTCGCATGCCGCTGTCACGTCACTGCTGTCAGTTTTGCGGAGCCACACTTGTTTTGTGTCACTACCGTCGACTGCTAGGACGCTCTTGCAAACTCCAGGTAGGGTCCTAAACATCAGAGTGCTGGCAGGAGGGAAGTTTAGCCATTTTGGCCTTGAGGCAGGACTGCGGCAAACTCTGCTGGACTGTACACACTTGCCTGACGAACTCAGCCTTTTCTTCAATATTGACGGTTTGCCATTAGTCCCGAGCAAGCGCCCCTCTCCCGCCATTTCCACTGTTTCATTCACTGTTTTCATTCTCCCGGCGAGGGTGAATACATGCATAATCATTAAAGCATTTCATTAGCACAGGTGTGCATTCCTTATTCTTAACAGCTCCTCCGCCACCATGTTGAATTTTGATTCATGACTGAGCAAGCGTGCCCCTCTCCAAATCTTGTCGAATTATCCTTCGACGTAGCTAGGGACGGTGCTTGCTCGGGATTTTACGGTGGTACCCTCAACAACTGTTATCATGTCCTCATAAAAAATTCTTGACTTTTTTTTAGGATCACCGGAAGGACAGTCAGATTATTCAGCTGAATGAACATTTCATCGAATGCCTCGCCGAGCTCATCCCTTGAAGAGTTTTTATGGTTTGCTGGAGGCATCGAAATAAAAATGTATTACCTAGAGACATATTGTTTTTGTGCTTGCTTTAGCAGGTGGCACGGCCACGTACCTTGCATGTGCATTTTCTGCATGGGCACCGACACTGTTCTATACTATGTGACATTCCTTATACTAACTAGTCAGTGGTATATAACTGTGCTCTAACATTAAATTCGTGTAAAAGTAAAATCTAAAATCCAGTAATTAAGCATGCAACCAATCTTGTTGTGTAGCCCAGTCGGTACGCTGCATGTTCAGAAATGTCCTGGTGGAACTACTGATCAATATGCTTCAGTCCCCAATAAATCCTGAGATTGTGCCCTGGTGGACCAATTGAGTATGCTTCAGTCCCCATTAAATCCTGAAGTTGTGCCCTGGTGGACCAATTGAGTATGTTTCAGTCCCCAATAAATCCTTAAATTGTGCCAAAAATGTCCTGGTGGACCATTTGAGTATGTTTCAGTCCTCAATGAATCCTGAAAGTGTGCCAGAAATGCCCTGGTGAACTATTTGTGCATGTTTAAAAGACATGCTGAGGCCGGACAATAGTATCTTTCTTGGACTCCATCAAGACTAGTTGAGCATGTTTTCGGGACGTCACAATGTCCTCACGAGAACGTTTTGAAAACGTGCTGAAGATGTGTTACTGTTGTCTGGGTAGAAATGTAGTGCTTATACGTGTCCCGAGAACGCACGCACGTTTCACGAACCCGTGTGCATGTGTGGAAGAAGTTCTTGACAGTTCTTGAACAAGGGCATTATCACCGTGATCAGAGAGCACCAGCAACTGGTCATGACTTGTTATAGGATCCGGTCGTGATCGTGGTGAAGAGGGGTCAATGTGTAGTGAAGTATGTGGTATATAGAGCTGTTGGAATTCATGGATGCCTCGGTCATTTCGTCGACAAATTGTCTATCGATAGAGCCGGCGACATGGCGGAACATGAAGCCGTCGAGACTGGTAGGCCTGGATAGTGCTACGTAGACCATCATCAGTTGATGGTGCTTGTCGTATTCGTAGACTACCTGGGCGTATGTGGCCTATGTATCCTAGTCTACAAAGCGGCTGTCAATCAATCTGGCATCATCCTCGGTCAGCATGAGGACATCGCCCAGCATCGTAAGAAATGAACAGGACACTGCGTCGTTCTGGCGGACGAAGTGCACTTTACGGTGCAGTGATGTGAATATCAGACGTAACTTTCGTTAATGCATTCCTCCGGGATCGAGCAATGCTTCAATATAGCTTGCTGAATCGTAGGAATACAAGCGTAATGTTTATTAGACCGCTATAAAAGCGGAGTCAACACTGGAACCACAAATGTTAATCCGATATGACGCCTGTATCGTAGGAGTACACATCGTAGGAGTGTCATGTAGTGTTTATTGCTTTTTTGTAAAATTAGATAGCAAGCACTACAACCACAATTGACGTTGCACCGATATTACGCCTGCGTAGGCTGTTTTTCAAACCAGTTTATATAGACCTGGCGTGGCTCAGTGGTAGAATACCTGATTGCCACGCAGAATGCTTGGGTTCGATTCCTGCTCAGATCCTAATTTTCATTCTTTCCATTCGTCGAGTCAACGCTGCCAATGCTGGTTGTCCTTAACGCTCTAGCATTTAAGTTATCAATGTCTGTTCTCACCGTACCTGGGTAGATATAAACTGTCAATCGCCTGTGGCGCATACCCGTACACCACAGTCCGTGGTAAACGGGTATGTGTCACACGTGTCTGGAGGAAAGGGTTTGACGTCGCACGCGACAGGATTTTCACGTTATTCATGTCATGACCACACAGTCATATTCGTCAAGTCCTCTTACCCTCCCATGATAATTTTGGTCTACACCAAGTTAAGGAGGCGATCACGAGAGCACCCAGACGTAGGCGGCTAGATAGATAGATAGATACGTAGATAGAAACGGCCAAAGTGCCAGAGGTTCGCTAAGAAATGCTTCGCATTTAAAAACTTCGGCAGATCTCACGCGTTGTTGGAATCGGTTTCATGCGAAGCAGTCATCCAGTACTTTTACGCTGTATTTTATGGCCCTGAACCAAGCGTTACGAGGTAGATCTACGTGCTTTTGTAAGTGTAGTAGCTGTGTGCACATCGTGGGCTTACCAGGCACGTCGACAATGCTGGCGTTTAAAGGGTAACTTATGGTGCGACGTAACGTCAGCCCTCACGTTAGAGCATATACGTCAGTATTATCCAAGCTAAGTGCACTTTATGCTGCAATCATGTGAATATCATATGTAACTTTCGTTAATGTGTTCCTCCGGGGTCGAGAAATGTTTCAATATAGCTTGCTGAATCATAGGAATGCAAATTCAAGGTTTTTTAGACTGCTATAAAAGCGGAGCCAACACTGGAACCATATACAGTAATCTGACATGACGTCTGTATCGTAGGGATACATATGTAGTGTTTATTGATTTCTTGTAAAATTGGATAGCCAGCACCACAACCACAATAACTGTTGCACCAACATTACACCTGCATAGTCCGTTTTTCCAAACCAGTTTGTAGCCCTCGCGTGGCTCTGTGGTAGAATGCCTGACTGCCACGCAGAATTGCGCTTGGGCTCGATTCTTGCTGAGATCCTAATCTTTATTATTTCCATTTGTCAGGTCAACGCTGCCGATGTCAGTTTCTCCTAGCGCTCTCGCATTTAAATTACCAATGTCTGTTCTCGCCGTTCCTGGGTAGATATAAACTGTCGATCACCTGTGGCGCATACCCGTACACCGCGGCCCGTGGTACACTGGTATGTGCCACACGTGTCTGGTGGAAAGTGTTTGACGACATACGCGACAGTATTTTCACGTTATTCACGTGAAGGACCCGACAGTCACATTCGTCAAATCCTCTTAGCCTCCCCTGCCAATTTTGGTCTACACAAAGTTAAGGAGGCGATCAAGAGAGCACGAAGACGTAGGCGGCTAGATAGATAGATAGATAGATAGATAGATAGATATAGATAGATAGATAGATAGATAGATAGATAGATAGATAGATAGATAGATAGATAGATAGATAGATAGATAGATAGATAGATAGATAGATAGATAGATAGATAGATAGATAGATAGATAGATAGATAGATAGATAGATAGATAGATAGATAGATAGATAGATAGACATGCTCAAAGTGTCAAATGTTCGCTAAAAATGCTTCGCATTTAAAACACCACAAGCGCTGGCACATTGATGAGTTATGCAAAACACTGGGTGCGAAAGAGCCTGATGCAAGGGAAAGAAATTGCAGAAGGCTGTGTTGAAGGGCCAGTTGCTACATGTTACTGCGTTGAAAACAGCGCGAAAACGGCCCGAATGCTGAGAAAACATAAGAATAGCGCTTGTGTTGTTTGTTACCCTTCGTCCCGTTTTCGCGCTGTTTTCAGCGCAGTACAGGTGTACCAACTGGTCCTTCAAGATACCCTTCTGCAATTTAAAGAGTAATTAATTGAATTGATAGTTACAGGGAAACAATAATTAAGTGCAGATATATAGTAAAAATTAGTTAAGGGATATGATTGTAATGCATTAGATGATAGTCTAAAGAGAGGGTGAATGCATTGGTAAATTCTTGCTCATAAACCTTGTTCAAGCATTCCCCGCGGAGCGTGAAGTACCATGGGAAAAGTGTGTACATCGAGTGTGCCAGCCGTTCGGTCGCCCGCTGCTCGTTGGCGCCATGGGAGCACGGAACGAAAAGACCACGTTGAATATTCTTACACCGTAAAACAATTCACATATCCGAACGCATCTGCATGCATCTCTACGCATGAAATGTGAAAAGAATAACGCAGTCAGTGTAGGTATTGCCGAGCGTATGTATGTACATCGGACGTAGCACTTAAACGGCATGTGTGCCGCGTGCCGATGCCGTTAGGACGTTCTGTTGTCATCAATACGAGCCGAACGCCGAATTAATGTTTTGTGTAGGAATACTTTAATGCACTAATGTAAATGTGGCTTACTAAATCGCCATAGGCACATTTCGGTTGCAGCATTTGGTGTCGTGAACACTTTCGCGCTTGCTCGCTGCGTTTAGCCGCTATGGCCTATTTAAAAGGTAATTTCAGAGTTGCAGGTCATCTTGCTCACGACTATACATATCTGCGGCATACATTCACCTGCTAGCCAACACGCGAAAGCACAACCAGCGTTTCTAAAATGCAACAACCGCAGCTAGTATCAACGAAGGGTGGTAAAAGCTTATCGTTTGGTGCATATATGGTGCGAGCGACGCGCACGCGGGCAATCTATACTTTATTTCAGTATAATTTATACTTCAAGGTATACTTTATTTTAGTAAACGCCAACTAATCTCTCTCGAATACTCTTTGAATATCACAACCAGAAGCCTAGCCAGAATTTTTTTTTTTTTTGGGGGGGGGGGGTTCAACCATCCTTTTTTTATGTTCGTGCGTGCGCTTGTATGTGTGCGTGTATATATACACATGCAAACTAGAAAAATTTCGGGGGGGGGGGGGTGTTGAACGCACCCCCCCGAAATTTTTTTATCCTGCGACAAAAGCATCTGTAATTCTGAAGTGTCCACGTGCGCATTCACGTGGCTGCTTGCGAATTAATAAAATAAGCAGATGATAGAACATGCACAGCATTAATTTAGGCAAAACTCGGTATGTGACACTATCGCGTTAATGATGAAGCGTGTGTACAGGGTTGTTTTTCACGTATTATTTCTGTTGTCCCCGAGCGGCCTATGTAAATAATTAATTTAAGGGATTTTACGTGTCATAACCACATTGCCATTATGAGGCAAGCCGCAGTGGGGAATTCTGTAGTAGGTTTAAACACCTGGGGTTCTTGAACGTGCACATACATCAAAGTAGCGGGTGTTCTTGCATTTCGTACCCACTGAAATACGGCCGCCATGGTACGCAATCGAACTCGCGACCTCGCGCCACACTTTATCTGCCAATCGCTCCCACGGCGGATACACAATATGTCGGTGGCGCTGTAATAAAATTTAACCCCTTTAGCTGACGCTAACGAGACCACAGTAGCCTATGCTCTGGAGAGAAATTCATTAATTAAACTTATTCAACATCCTTAGTTAATTGCATTGGTCGTCCCACCCTCACCCTGAAGCATATTCCACCTCACGCGTTGTTGCACAACCTCCGGGTATCGGCCCATCGCGGGTTTCCGAATGTGCAGAGTCTTGACGTCCCTAATTTTTGTTAGCCTCAATTATTAAAATCAATATTTAGTACTATTATGTGAAGACGCCTGGCCGTGTTACATTCGCTGCCACGAACATTTTTCTTTTTCTGCCACAACATTATAGGCTAAATGCTCGAGGCCCGTGTACTGTGCGAGATCAGTGCACGTTAAAGAACACCAGATGGTCGAAATTTCCGGAGCCCTTCACTACGGCCTCTCTTATAATCATATAGGGGTTTTGGGACGTAAAACCCCAGATATTATTATTAACGCTGGCCTTACCTTTGCCAAGGCGATGCAGGGAAAGGACTCTGCAAGCGGAGTTCTTTCCCTGCATCGCCTTACGTATCGTAGGCAATGTGCCCTGTTTTGCTTACATGACGAGCCCCACCTTCCTTCTCTTTTTCTTCGCGGCGCCTTTAGAGTGACCGCATTGAGCGTCTCGCAATGGGAGGTTAACTGAAGTCACGTGCTGTAATCAATGACGCTAAATGCAGTGTGCTGTAGTGCACGACTCACATCTCGCAGGAAGTGTGGCCCCCTCTGAGATGCACGGACTACCTTTTATTATTTTCATACTTGGTAGACACGATGTTCACCTACTAATCTACTGACCTAATTGGTCATAAATCTTAGATGATGAAATTCTTCGGTTTCCTCGCATCCCTCATTATCATCATCTCAATCATACAGTAATGTCAATAAACACTTCGCACCGTCAGAGGGTGCTAAGTAACTATCATTCATTAAGGCGAGAGCGTTGTATCGCTCGTGATTTTAAAAATCCGGCTTTCGGCGGCGCGAACACCATTGGTACCTCCCATTGTGAGACGCTCAATGCGGTCACTCTAAAGGCGCCGCGAAGAAAAAGAGAAAGAAGGCGGGGCTCGTCATGTAAGCAAAACAGGGCACATTGCCTACGATACGTAAGGCGATGCAGGGAAAGAACTCCGCTTGCAGAGTCCTTTCCCTGCATCGCCTTTGCAAAAGTAAGGCCAGCGTTAATAATAATATCTGGGGTTTTACGTACCAAAACCCCTATATGATTATAAGAGAGGCCGTAGTGAAGGGCTCCGGAAATTTCGACCATCTGGTGTTCTTTAACGTGCACTGATCTCGCACAGTACACGGGTCTCGAGCATTTAGCCTATAATGTTGTGGCAGAAAAAGAAAAATGTTCGTGGCAGCGAATGTAACACGGCCAGGCGTCTTCACATAATAGTACTAAATATTGATTTTAATAATTGAGGCTAACAAAAATTAGGGACGTCAAGACTCTGCACATTCGGAAACCCGCGATCGTCATCACCGCCTTCCAAGCTTGCATTATTTTCTGGAAGTTGGATTTTCACATTACAAAAACAGCAGCGCTAAAGGACGCGTTCTTGCATTCTTTTAATAAAAAACCCGTCGGAGCCAACAACAAATCATCGGACGAAATATATTGAAGAGGCAGGGGATGAGAAGAAGGGCAGCACGCTGTTTCGAGAGTTCGTAGTTATCAAGCACAGCCAAGCGACTTGTATGTGTGCACCCTTCAGTGCAACAGAACTGCTGACTCACAGTCGAGCAGCCCAACCGGCCGCTCGTCGCATGCGTTGCGGTTATCACTCGGCGACTGAGGTTCGCGCTCGCTGGTTGTAGCGCATATCGTCGTAGTGCTTTTTTTTATGTATTGTGGTTTTCTCAATCCGCGCGATTACGGCAAGCGTCATCGCGCGAATTTTGAAAGGTGAAGGTCCGTACGCCACGTGGTGTGAAAAACGGTGAACTAGAAGCGATGTCCCGAATTCCTGGGTATGGGCCATAGGCATGCGCACGGGGAGGCGTCCGTCCGCCTAGCCTAGTCACCTGAGGGGGGAGGGGGGCAGTCTGCTCCATACTTTGACTTAATACGGAGGGGGGCGCTGCAATGAACCTCCCCCCCCCCCCTTGTCCCTGAAGGGGATCCCTAAGCACGCCTATGAATGTGGGAGTGCGAGAGAATGCCTCAAACCATCAATTCACATTTTGTATATTGACCGTGCTGGAGGTCCACCGTGGGAGCCTTGTTCAATCTTGTTTGCCTTCATTCAGCATTCTATATAGTTCATGCTCGGCGAATCACGGCGATTACTGCGCTCCTGGATGAGGGACGCACGCAGAACACCTCCAAATGAATGTTTATTAGTCGCAGGAGGAGTGCAGAGTGACACTCGTTGCTATCGTCCAGACCAACCATTCAAGCGCCGGTGCGAGTTGTCTGAAAACCCTGGTAGAAATAAAACAATATGTATAAAAGTGATTTCATGGGTTAAGCTAAGGGTCGTATATAAGAGAGTGTATATTAAGCTTTGTCATAAACTAAAAGTGGAGTAATGTAATTTGAAAAAGTTTGTATAAAGAACAATTGGTGTGAATGCTTCGGCAAACTGATACGAAAGTGAGGGTTGGGGTTCAAGTGAAGAGTAATATTTTAAGGCGAAAGCCCTGGATGCCTCATCAAAAGATAAATGTTAACGTCGTTGTTAACACGAGCGATGCAAAACGTGACGTGATCGGAGATTACGGCTAGATGGCGCGATTATGTGATTTCGTCTAAGGTCCCTAGATAAAAAAGTTTTCAAGGTAGCGACACTCATTGCTCTTTGCGCCTTCCTCCTCACTCTCGCGCCTACCCCTCCTTTTCTCCATCATTTGCGTCTGTGATTGGTGAATTCGTTGCACGTGATCCTGTTAGTGGATGGTGGTGATATTTATTATAAAGCAAAAGGTTCAAAACGAGTGCGCATGTGCATATGGTTCCAGTCGGATTCTTGCCGCGACGAAAGACGAAATCGTATCCAAGACAAGCTGTAGAAGAGGAGCGTTCCAGTTGACGCCAAGTCGGCCGAACATGCTTCGCCGTGAATTGTGAATATGTCAAGTACTGTGCTGTCGGCTGCAGCAACAAAACAGAAGGTGGTTTTTCCCTCTACAACATACCTCGTGGTATCCGGAATAGGGCACGCCGTGAAGTGTGGCTACAAAACATTTCACGCGAGGACTTCCGTGCAACGCCGTAGACGCGCCTTTGCGAGGCGAGTTGATTTGTCGCCTTTTGTTGAAACGCTACAGAACGCGCGTCTAACGCGCGTCTAGTACGTGAAATTCGTTACAAATATTTGTGCGTATGCACGTACAGTTGAATACAGCTGAAGTGGCTGCACTTTCAGGGACATTTCATGCCAGACCAGTTCGAGTCACTTGCTCTTGAACGCGGCGTAAACAGGCTCAAACGCGACGCTGTGCCAACGCTTTTTAAGTCTGTTTCTGGTACTTGCCGCTGATGGTAGGGCGACGACATCGTCGCAATGTTCATCACTTCGGGACACCAAACTGGTAGAACCCCCCCCCCCCTTGTCGTTAAGTTGCGTGCACCCGCATTGCGGTGCCGCAGTCTCTTCCGTAGTCACCCAGATAATAAAACATGCACCACGATTACCTGGCATCATGATTGCGAAAATGGATGTATTTTTCCAGAAAAAACTGTCATCGCAATGCTGCTAGTCAAGCGTTCGTTCTAGTCTGGCCACGGCTTTTGCCTGTGTGCGCACAAGCGGCTATGATCACTCGTCACAACAAGGTGCTGCCCTGTGGTCAGTCAGGATCACAGGATCCAGCAAGAAGCACGTTAACTGTGCCACATCATATTCACGAGCAAAACACATTCGCAGAACTGGACGAACCGGGACGAACTACGACGTACGATGCGAGACGCCATGGATAATGGTGTGAAATATAAAACTATAACAACGTTGCCAGTTGGGTAACACACATCACGCTTCTTCTTATGTTGTACCGCTTATATTCAACTAAGTAACCTTTTATCCTACGTCTCATTTACTTTTCATTTGCTATAAATATTTCTATCCGCCGTAATAACTGAACACAAACATTCCCTTTTTTATGCACGCTTTGACCCTTCTTGGGGGCGCTCCAGGCAAATAAGCGAGGAGGAAAAGGAAGGGTGTCGCTACCTTGAAAACTTGTTTTATCTAGGGACCTTAATTTCGTCATCACGTCATAGATGAAAAATTTGTGACGTCATCGCGACGTCACATGATGACGTCATTACGCGAAATCGTCGCATGGTCGACTGTGTGCCGATCCCGGAAACAGCGCAATACCACGTGAAGTGCAGAAAGCTGGCAATGCCTCCGATCCTGGAGGCAGTGCAAAACCGCTTCGGGTTTTGCACTGCCTCCATCAAAACATCGAATGAACAGAAAAACAAGATGGGTCACACTTTATCGCAAGTTACGAACACAGTCAATGCGAGTGCCACTGTCAGACCCCTAAATCTTGCTTGGATTAGCGTCACTTTACTTTCTCATCATCAAAAAAACAAACACGTTATCTCCTTCTCCGGGTGCTTCACCCGCAGGACTGCATAGGAGGTCTATTCGACATCGAAGTTCTCCCCGGTGGCATGAAGTTCGGCTCCCCGTACGTTGGTCCCGACGCGGTCATGACTTGGGAGGACGAAGAATCGCTCAAGTATAAGGTAAGCTATGTACTCCGCGCATCTATGACTCGTCATGCGGGCCCCTTTTTTTCTTTTTTTTACTCGTAACCTTTACCACTGGGATGGAGGCGAAAATGTTTTAGTTCCGTGTACTAAGCTTTAGGTATGTGTTAAAGGACCCTAGGTGATCGAAACTTCTGGAGCCCTCCACTATGTCCCCCATATTGATATCGTGCTTTTGGGATGTTAAACCCCAGATATTGTTATTAGATGCGAAGCAGCTTATGGCGGAGTTCAATCCGGTGGTGTGCGGCGTGACTACCCTTACTGCGCCTGCGCATACCCTCTCCACACACCTCATCTCCGCTGCCCCTCTCCATTTAACGCCTTCCGAGATCGCGGAGCAGCGGGTGAAGCAGCGGAAGGCTCGACGCGCCGAAGCGCAACGTAAACGTCGGCAAGCGGACCCCGAGCTCCGGGCTAGAGAAGCTCAGCACCAACGGGAACGTCGGGGGGAAACTGCTACGAATGAAACGCGGGCTCGACATGCCAAAACGCAACGGCAGCGTCGGCAAACAAACCCCGCCGTACGCAACGCCGATGTCGAAGCCAAGCGTCAGCGTCGGCAAACAAACCACGCCGTACGCAACGCCGACGTCGAAGCCAAGCGTCAGCGTCGAACCAACGCGTCGGCTGCGGACAGACGACGCGAGTCCAACGCCCGTGCAGAACGTCTCGCTAGAAAACTTCAACGCCCGGGCTTCGACGGTGCCGACGCCCGGTTCCAGCGCGAATTCCTCGACCAGAGCTTCCGGCACAGCTGCAACGTGTGCGACCGACTTTGGTTCGATAACAATGTGACCGAGGTCGGTAGCAAGCGCAACGAACGCCAACGGAACGCGATTAGAGTACACTGTAACGCGATTGTGCAAGTGCTCCGGCTTCGCATCGCCTCATGTATTTGCCTCGAGTGGCGCCCTCTTGCGTGTGAGGTCAGAGCGGGGACTCCGCTCTCAACCGCGCTGCAGCAGCCGCTGCTCCTGTATGCGGATCGTCTGCTTCAGGCGGGAACTTTGTCGAACGAACAGCCTCGCGACGGTCAACTAACGCCTGCAACGAATGTTTTCTAGTGTAATCTTGAACTTGTTTTAGTTGCAGCCCAATCGACAGGGCCAAGAAATCACCGGATAGCCGACGAGTGCGCTGATGCCACCGACCGCATTGCTGGTAAGAAACTATGTGCGAGTTCCACAAGGTTATATGTTGGGCGAGTTGGTTTCTAGCTTCCATATTTCACAGCGCAAGACGACAACACAGTAAGGAACACAAGACACACGGAGCGCTGACTGACAACTGATATTTTATTGAAACCAGCCGATGACGGCGAACCATGTGAACCGATGTACAGAGACAGCAAAGTAATAGGCAAGCATCGTGATGATCTAACAAGAGAAATACAGGAGGCACATGTGATAGCGACGTTGCAAGATAAGTGTATAAGCGCACCCTCAGTAGCATTGTCCCAAAAAGAAATCAGATATCTTGACTGTGAAGTTTGACGCATGTCTGTTTTCTCCCGGCACTAATGACCCTTCCGCGCATGTACCTTGCCCGTTTCTCCTCGCCACCAGTGGTATAAAAGACTGGCTGGTTTCAATAAAATATCAGTTGTCGGTCAGCGCTCCGTGTGTCTTTTGTTCCTTACTGTGTTGTCGTCTTGCGCTGTGAAATATGGAAGAATGTGCGAGTGTTCTCGCTCGTTATCTTGTACGATACTTATTAGTTTGGGTGTTTCTTTCGATATTTCAGTAAGCGTGTCGTTCTCCAGCATCTACAAGTATGTAGATAAAGCTTGTGAAATGTTGCGGTGCCTCATCGAGGGCGAGGCGGTGTACGACGCAGGCCACGTTGTTGAATGCGCGGTCGAAGCCGTCAACGGAGATCGCATCACCGTCGCAGCTCTCGTCCTGCAAACAAGTGCGCAAGTGCCGCGTTGTTGCACACCCCTCTGCCGATACCCATGATCGCAGTTTCTCTCGTAATGTTGGTTCAATGACAACGATATTACGTCGTAGTTCATATTGTCATGTGGTCGTGACGTCGACGAAGGCAGCAGTCAGCACGTCGAGATGAAACTCTTTATTAGGCCGAACTTGTGGTCGAGAAACTGAAAGCTACAGCAATACACTGATAGCGGCGAACAGAGCGTCGACCGTCGATCAAATGACAAGCAGTGAAGCGCGTCGGCATTTAAATATGTACCGTCGAATATTCCAGCGTTAACGCTGGCTGTTGTGCAAATTCTAGAATAAGCTCGAGTGTGCGCGTCTTGCGCGCAATCTTAACAAAACGATCTACAATGATCGCGAAGCTTCTCGAACAATGAGGCGAGGTTCCCGCTGAGCGTTGCTCACAGTCTTTGTGACCGAAAACCAAATACAGCAAAAGTGATAAAGAAACGCACGTGGCAATGCCCCCCTCTGAAAAAGCATCGTCCCGATGCTTAAAACAGAACACGGGGAGGGGGGGGGGTGGCCAATACATGCAACAATAAATAACAAGAATAAAGCAACTAACAAGAATAAATAACAAGAATTCGCTAACGCGCGTAATATGGTTTGAGGCGCACGACATGGACGACTTTGGGTCGTGCACGGCGACGCTGAGAGTTCGTAATGCCGTCAGGGACAACCTCGTAGTCGAGTGCGCCGAGGTGTCAAAGTACCCTGTACGGTCCGAAGTATCGTCGAAGAAGCTTCTCACTAAGTCCCCGTCGGCGTATTGGCCGACGGGGACCCATACACGGTCACCGGGTTGGTATGCCATGTGGCGTCGTCGAAGGTTGTAGCGGCGGCTGTCAGTCGTCTGCTGGTTCTTGATCCGTAGGCGGGCGAGCTGTCGTGCTTCTTCGGCGCGATGTAGGTAGGTGGTCACGTCGATGTTTTCCTCGTCGGTCACGTTTGTTAACATGGTGTCGAGCGTCGTTACCGGGCTCCGTCCGTAGACCAACTTGTATGGCGTCATCTGTGTCGTTCCTTGTACGGCCGTGTTGTACGCGAAGTTCACGTACGGAAGTATGGCGTCCCATGTTTTGTGTTCGACGTCGACGTAGTACATGACCAGCATATCGGCGATGGTCTTATTTAGACGCTCAGTGAGGCCATTGGTCTGCGGGTGGTAGGCGGTGGTGCGGCGGTGGCTCGTCTCGCTGTATTTTAAGATCGCCTGAGTTAGGTCCGCAGTAAAGGCGGTACCTCTGTCTGTGATAAGGACCTCTGGGGCGCCATGACGCAAGATGATGTGCTCCACGAAAAACTTGGCTACATCGGCGGCACTACCTTTGGGTAAGGCCTTTGTCTCGGCGTAGCGGGTGAGGTAGTCAGTTGCCATGACGATCCACTTGTTTCCGGTATTGGACGTCGGTAACGGCCCAAGTAAGTCCATCCCGATTTCCTGGAACGGCCGTCGAGGTGGCTCGATAGGCTGCAGAAGTCCGGCTGGCCTAGTGGGCGGTGTCTTGCGTCGCTGACAGTGTCGGTAGGTCTTTACGTAACGGGTGACGTCTGCGGAAAGGCGCGGCCAGTAGTACTTCTCCTGTATTCTTGCTAGCGTGCGAGAAACACCCAGGTGTCCAGACGTCGGGTAGTCGTGGAGAGCCTGGAGGACCTCTGGCCGCAATGTCGAGGGTACCACGAGAAGGCAATCGGCTCGAAGCGGTGAGAAGTTCTTCTTTAGGAGAACACCGTTGCGCAAGAAAAACGACGTCAGTCCCCGCTTTAATACCTTCGGAACAACGGTGGTCCTGCCCTCGAGGTAATCCACAAGGCACTTCAGTTCCGGGTCGGCTCACTTTCGTTCGGCGAAGTCGTCGGCACTTATGGCTCCCAAGAAGCTGTCATCATCCGGGTCATCGGGCGGTGGTGGGTCGACGGGGGCACGAGACAGGCAGTCGGCGTCGGAGTTTTTCCTTCCGGATTTGTACACGACGGTAATGTCAAACTCTTGAAGTCTTGGGCTCCACGGTGCGAGGCGACCTGAAGAGTCCTTCAAGTTAGCTAGCCAACACAAGGCGTGATGGTCGCTCACAACTTTGAAGGGCCTGCCGTAGAGCTAGGGGCGAAACTTTGGCGTAGCCCAGATGATGGCGAGGCACTCCTTTTCTGTTGTGGAATAGTTGGCCTCTGCTTTAGACAGCGACCGGCTAGCATAATTGATAACCCTTTCCAGTCCACCCGTCCGCTGCACAAGGACGGCGCCGAGTCCTACGCTGCTTGCATCGGTGTGAATCTCCGTATCGGCGTATTCGTCGAAATGCGCAAGTATCGGAGGTGTCTGCAGGCGTCGTTGGAGTTCATGAAATGCTTCGACTTGCGCTGTTTGCCACCTGAATTCGACGTCGGTCTTCGTGAGCTGCGTTAGTGGCTCGCCTATCCGTGAAAAGTCTTTGACAAAGCGTCTGTAATAGGCGCACAAGCCGAGAAATCGGCGCACGGCCTTCTTGTCGGTGGGTGGCGGGAAAGCGGCGATGGCAGCTGTCTTCTGCGTGTCTGGGAGCACTCCAGTCTTGCTCACCACGTGACCCAAAAACAAGAGGTCCTGGTACGCGAGGCGGCACTTTTCTGGCTTCAGGGTGAGCCCGGAGTTCTTGATTGCTTGAAGTACGGATTGAAGTCTCTGGAGGTGTTGGTCGAAGTTCGAGGAAAACACAACGACGTCGTCCAAGTAAACAAGGCAAGTCTGCCACTCCAAGCCAGCTAATACAGTATCCATGACTCGTTGGAAAGTCGCAGGTGCTGAGCAAAGACCAAAGGGCATGACCTTGAACTCGAACAGGCCATCCGGTGTTATGAAGGCAGTCTTTTCTCGGTCTCTCTCGCCGACTTCAATTTGCCAGTAGCCGGTCTTGAGGTCCATCGAAGAAAAGTACTTCGCGTTGTGGAGTCGATCTAGGGCATCGTCTATACGTGGGAGAGGGTACACGTCCTTTTTCGTGATTTTGTTCAGGCGAGAATAATCGACGCAGAAACGTAGGGTCCCATCCTTCTTCACTAACACCACTGGTGTCGCCCACGGACTCTTTGAAGGCTGGATGATGTCGTCGCGTAGCATTTCGTCGACTTGTTTCTTTATGGCCTCACGTTCTCGCGTCGAAACTCTGTACGGGCTTTGACGAAGTGGCCTGGTACTTTCTTCTGTTATGATGCGCAGTTTTATAGGATTACAAAGCTCGCAGGATAAGTTCGGTTATTGATGGTGACTCGCCGTGCAGACACAAATCGGCGTTATCAGGTGGCCTCCAGCTGTCCGGATTTCGGGTCCACTCCAAGCGGTCTTTACTTCCTTCAGCTTGGTGGCGAATGGCCCACTGACGACGGAATAGTCGGCCCCAGTGTCGACGAGAGCGGTGACGTTGTGGCCGTCAATGAGAACGTCGAGGTCGCTAGTTCGTCGTCTTGCCTTGCGGTTGGGTCGCGGCGCCGGGTCACGGCTGCGTCGGTATGTTCCGCCGCTTCCATGTTGCGTCGTCGGGTCTTCTTCGGTCCGCGAGGTTTCGTCGGCAGGGCTTCCTCTGCTTTGGGTCGTGTTCTGCAGGTCTCGTCGCGTTGTCGTCGGCGGCGGCCGCGGAGTATCTTCGGCATTTCGTCGTACAGCAACCGCACCTCCATCGGTTGCTGTCCTAAGTTTCCCGGATACGGGCTAGGCGACCGGCCCCGATTTGGGCCAGTGTACTGCCGGCGGTGTGGTGACATGTAGCGGCCGGGCGACGGCGAGCGGGAAGGTCGTCGTTCTTGCCACTGTGTTCCGGTGAGGTAGTCATCGATGTCGCGAGGCCGTTCGCCCGGCTGCGGGCGCGGCGCGTTGACGGCGAATCCGCGTAGCCCCATCTGTCGGTACTGGCAGCGGCGGTACGTGTGGCCGGCCTCCCCGCAGTGGTAGCAGAGCGGGCGGTTGTCAGGGGCGTGCCAAACGTCGGTCTTCCACGGCGTGTATCGCTGGCCGGCTGGCGGGCGGTATGACGTCAGTGGTGGCGGCGGTGGTGCCTCGCGGCGGAACTGCTGGGGCGGCGCGGCGTCATGACGTGGTCGAGGAGGGGGGCGTTGCGTCGGGCTGCAGCAGCATAGCTCATTGCTTGCGGCTGCGGCTCTGCTAGCTGAGGCGCGCCCAGTGACTGCTGGATCTCCTGGCGCACGACGTCGGCGATGGAATCTACTTGAGGTTGCGGTGAAGGTAGAATTTTTCGCAACTCCTCTTGCACGATTGCTCGGATCGTCTCGCGAAAGTCGTCGGAGCCGAGGGCATGAACAGCTGCGCTGTCTTTAAATGCGGGGCGATTGTATTGCCGGGTGCGCATCTCGAGCGTCTTCTCGATGGTTGTTGCCTCCGCTAGGAATTCTTGTGTGGTCTTGGGTGGGTTTCTGATCAGTCCCGCGAACAGCTCCTGCTTGATTCCTCGCATGAGGAAGCGAACTTTCTTCTCCTCGGGCATGTCAGGGTCTGCGTGGCGGAACAGTCTCGTCATTTCTTCTGTGAAGAGTGCCACGTTTTCGTTTGGCAGCTGCACGCGGGTTTCGAGCAGAGCCTCGGCCCTCTCCTTGCGGACGACGCTGGTGAATGTTGCCAGGAACCTGGTGCGAAAAACGTCCCATGTCGTCAGGGTTCGCTCTTGGTTCTCGAACCAGGTCCGAGTGGCGTCTTCCAAAGCGAGATAGACATGCCGTAGCTTGTCTTCGCTGGTCCAGGCATTGAAAACGGCGACTCGGTGGTAGGCTTCGAGCCAACTTTCCGGGTCTTCGAACGACGATCCGCGGTAGGTTGGTGGCTCCTTAGGCGTCCGGAGAAGGATCGGTGCGGACGGCACAGCGTCTGTCATCGTCGCTGTGGTCGAGGTCAGGGTCTTTGTTTGCCGGGTCTTTTCAGGTAGAGGCCCGTGCTCTGGCGGTAGGCCTTGTTGCCTGCGGCTTGCTCTCTGCTCGGCCTTGGCGTCGATGTTTTCTCCGCGCTGTGGGTTGGGTTCACGGCTTGACGGGGGCGTCCGGAACATGAACAAACAGCACCTCCACCAGATGCCACGTGGTCGTGACGTCGATGAAGGCAGCAGTCAGCACGTCGAGATGAAATTCTTTATTAGGCCGAACTTGTGGCCGAGAAACTGAAAGCTACAGCAATACACTGATAGCGGCGAACAGAGCGTCGACCGTCGATCAAATGACAAGCGGTGAAGCGCGTCGGCATTTAAATATGTACCGTCCAATATTCCAGCGTTATCGCTGGCTGTCGTGCAAATTCTAGAATAAGCTCGAGTGTGCGCGTCTTGCGCGCAATCTTAACAAAACGATCTACAATGATCGCGAAGCTTCTCGAACATTGAGGCGCGGTTCGCGCTGAGCGTTGCTGACAGTCTTTGTGACCGAAAACCGAATACAGAAAAAGTGATAAAGAAACGCACGTGGCAATATCCACACCGCGCAGGGCCGTCGGAAGGGTATTAGAATATAATAAATAGTTAATCGCTGATTATACCACGCACATGGCTACAGCGATTAACGTGGCAAAGGCAAGTTGGGTCGAGTTTCATGCCACGCAGCCTAACGAAAAGCCTAAAGAGCTTCGCTTTTAAAAAAGTGTCTGCCTAAGTGAAAACTTTTAGAGAATGTGCACTAAAGAGCGGCAACAGGTTTCGCTTATGACTTTATGATAACGAGTCCGCTAGGCGCGCTTGCATTCATAAGTAAAATACGTATGTACACCATCCAAACGCAGCCGTAGTCTGAGATATCCTGCACCGCTCGACTGAGCTCACGAGGTGCGCTTACCTGCGAGGCGATTCGGAGGCCACGGCGTGGGCTCCTTATCTAGGGGCCTTCGCGGCAGGTTGTGGGACGGCACCGCACCTGGTGTAAGTCGCCTATGCTTATAAGCCTGGGTGCAATAAACGCCTTAAATATTGGCGAGGCGCTTAAACGCGGTCACAAGCTTACCTAAGAGTGGCGCGTACGGTGGGTATCAGAAGTCACTGTCCGCGCTGTACTTGCTGCACACGGTCGATGAAGGCGTGGGGCGCTGTCCCATACTGAGCTTGACTATCCACTTCTTCTTCAGCTTTGGGTCCTTAGAATAGTCGTGAAAGCTTACGCCTTTTTCACGAGCGGACGAAGCACACCGAGGCACAGAGCAGTACTTCACCATTGCGCAGCTCTCGCCGCGGAGACAAGCGACCGCAGAAACAAGAAACAAGGAGCTGTAGTCCTAAATGAACGTTAAAAACAGACCCACGGTTGTTCGAACAGCGTCAGTAGCCACCATACGCAAGATAACCAATTGAACTGCTTTTTTGTTGAGATTTACCACAACGGTGGTTTCAACACGGCGCTGGGCCTACGCAGAGCTCTGGGCCTACGTAGCAGACAAGAGCGCGCGAATCCCCGCTCTGACGTCATTCAGGCGCCGTTCGCAGCGCCGCCATTGGTCGCACACCAGGCCAATAGTGAACTAGAACATGTGTTTCTAGTTCGCTATGGGCACACTGCGCTTGCATAGGCAGCTCCACCAGTGCGGCGGCGTTCAGCGCCAACGCGGCCGTTTGAGCGTCCCTGGGGTGATAGCGTTCCCTCCCAGACCAGCGGCGAGGCGTGTCGACGCGCGCCTCTTATAGTCGCGGGAGTCTTCAACGTTGACATCAGCGGAGGAGGAGGAGAATGGCTCGTCGATTACATGCGTGACGTGCGCTCGCTGAAGTGCGTGTCGGCGGAACGGAAACTACCCACCACGATAAGGGTAACGTGCATCGATCTGGTCTTTGCCAACTTCGACGTCAAATGTCTGCAGGAACCTCTCAGCGTGCACTTCACCGATCACAAGGCCGTGGTAGTCAAGGCGAAACGCGCGCCAGCTCCGGTCTAGCACCCGTGTCCACTCTGAAGAAACGACAAGACCTACGCCAGCCATCGCTTCAAACGAATCTTCCAGCGCTCACCGCAGCACCCGCGTTAGCGCCGTTCAACCCGTGACGCCACCCGTGCGCAACGCTACTGCTTCGCATCCCATCAGTGTTCCCTTTGGGAAGATGGTGTTAATTTTTCGGGGCAGTAAACATTGATAAAGGCAAGATTCTGTACGAGGCAGGTACAGAAGCTTGCCTCTGTACCTGAACTTCTGTCTCTGCGGACAGAAGCATGGTGACAAGTCAGTGTGTGTCCCAAACGCGCATCAACGCTCCGTCACACACCATGAAGCTGACAGTAAATAAGCATTTTTATTCAACAGTCTCGTTTTATTTCATTCTGTTTTACTGTTTTGAAGTTCTCTCGAAACAGATGTGTCATTGACGCGACCTGCGACTGCAGAGTAGGCATAACCGGCTAGGGCGAGCACGCTGCGGCAGTGGCCGTGTACCTGCAGAGATATAGAAAACTGCTTTTAGCACGAAGATTTTGTTATGTAAACTAACAAAAATAACATACGAGCATGACAAGCCCTAAAAGTACACTGTCCCTGAAGATATAAACTGTGAATCAAATACATCTAGAACGAAATAAATGTTCATCTCTGTCAAGCCTAAACAACATGCAAACACGCATAAATGTTACCGCACCTTTCTTAATGCTCACATGAGCGCGCTGTTCTAGCCTTCTTGTAAGGGGATGGAAAAATCGTTGGGAGGCAGGCTGGGTCCTCCTGTTCACTGGTCTTAGCATTACCCACGAGATCCCTACTGTATATGCTGGTATTTTCTGTGGGCTCCCAATCTGTTCCATCAACCCTGCGCATGAAAAAGAGCTAGAATTAAACAATGTATCCGCGATACCGATTCAGCGTGGAAAAAAGTACATCGCCATTTGGAGACCATGATTATTGGGTGTATCACAGTTAGGGCACGTCTGGAACAATGTTTCATTCCATGGGCGCCTCTCCCATGGAATAAACGTAACACCGTGCACCGAATAAAGTGACAGTCTTACTTGTCACGGCGAACAAGTTGTATCCAACGTTGGCGTCTCACCTTCTCCCAGTGAGCCTTCGGGAAGCGGTAAAACTTTATTCGAGGTGATTTGCTGTAGGTATTGTGACAGCCCACGACACAACAAACCTTGTTGCTGCGACGCTGAGCCATGGAATGACCGCCAAAAAAGAAATGCTTCGCGAAACTGCAGGAAAATGCGAAGGAGCTGGCACTAAATGCTGTCACCGGCCGCGGCGTTCTAAAGCTTCCATCACCCGCGTGGCCGCTAGAGGCGTTCCTGTCAGCGGAGAGATGTAGATGCTGCGGGGGAACTAAGGAAACGATGGAACATGTACTGATTGAATGTGGCGATATTCACTCAGGTATACGTGTGGGCACGAGTCTACATGAAGCCTTGGGTTTTAGGGACAACAATGGAAAACTGAACACGTCCGCGATAGAAATAAGTAAGATACGGTTAGAGTACTGGTGGCAGAAAAGTAGAGATAAAGTACAAAAATAAATAAAACGGAAAAATAAGGTCGTTCTGCCTTAAAGGGCCCGTAAACAGGCTGCGACATTTTTTTTTACACCCCCCAAACAAGCTCGGTAATTCGTACAGTAGACCGTGGCGATCACGTTTTCCGAATATTACAGCGCTGCGCGCCGCGCAGACCCTTCATTTCGAAAAACAATTCCTGCGCTTCTTTCCTACGCCTCACCAATCCTCCTCGTACGCGCAGTGACGCCAACTCGGCGATCGGCGAGTTGACGTAGCACTGAGCTCGTCGATTGGTCTAAACCAGATCTCAACAAACAGTTGTCAAGTTAACGTCAGTTCCTGTTCTCACCCACCGCTACGAAACTGCGCCTTGCTTTTTTCGCCCTGCGGTGATGCGGTTTCGGCCACGCAGATGTCGCGCGTATGTTTCTCGCACTGCACAGCACCTGCACGCACTTTGCCGGCTGCAAATCGAGCGGGGAGAGGGGAATCTCCGGTAGCTCGGACGGGTCGCGCTTGCTCGCGCGGCAAGCGGGGTTCTCCAGGCTTTTCTCTCGCGCCCCTTCGACGTCTTTTCCCTCGCGCCCCACGCCGTCGACGCCCCTTCGACGGCGTGCGCGTTAACTAAAAGCCGAATTCTTCTGTCTCTCATTCCCCATTAGCAGCCATTGGCATGTTCCAGTAGGAAACGTTAGTAGAAGTAGAAGTGTAAGTGTTAGCTAAAAGCCGACTTCTTGTGTCTCTCATTCCCATTAGCAGCCATTGTTTACCTCCAAGGTAGTGCCTGGTGAGATTTCTCCTGTGCGTGATTAAACAGTAAAAATTTTGTTCAAAACGCCGTTGATTGATGAAATAAACCAACGAAAGACGCCAGATGTTTTCTAAAAGCAAAACGAAAGAACGCCAGATGTTTCTAAAGCAAAACGAAAAGACGCCAGCTGCTTAACGAAAGACGCCAGATGTTTTCTAAAGCAATGGTTTTCTAAACAATGAAAATTCACAGCGTACATGTAAAAGCAAGTCGTCATAACTCATCGAACCATTAGTATAAACGCGCCCGATCTCACGTCGGTGATGATGTACTGGGCAAAATTCACGGAAGATTCACGGTTTACCGATGAACCTCCGCAGCTTCGCTCACTCATCATCATTCACTCTGTGGATATGCTGTGATTTTTTGAGTCACTGTACTGTATCACTGCACAAGTGGAAAAAGAGTCTCACTGAAAACACAATACATCATTTCAGGCACTGGATACGCTAGAACCACTCACGAATAACGACGCCAAGAATTTTCACTACTAGTAACCGTAACGTTTCGGTGCAATCACTTTTCTTCCCGAGCGTGTCACGTAATCGCTTGGTTCTTCCGCTGGCAACGGAACAGTTTGTCTGTCATCAGCGACATTTGACTCGGCAGTCTCCTCACTTGGCGGATGGAGCAAATTTTTGGCTGTGCTTGGCGAGCTTACACCCTGTGGGAAGTCATAACTTCCGGCCTCGTCATCAGCCTTCGGCTCGAGCCGCATGAGAGCCCTCCGATTTCTCTCGATTTGGGCGCCAGAGTCCGTCCTGACAACGTATGACCTTGGTCTCCCGGCGTTCCGTATGACTACGCCTGCAGCTTTACAGTCGTTGACCCACACACTGGTTCCCGGCAGCAGGGTTGGAATATTGCGGGCAGCATATTGAAATTCCTCCTCTGCTTCTCCCTCACCGCACGATCTTTGTCGCGTACTCTTTTCATGTTGATGGCCTTGGGCGAAAGCTTTTTGGGGTGCAGGGGGATCGTGGCACGCAGTCGCCTGCCCATCAAGAGCTCAGCCGGAGTTTTCCCCAAAGGTCCAGGGGTATCCCTGTACCCTAGTAAGGCGAGGCATGGGTCACAGGATTTCTGAATGAGACCTTTTATCGTCTTAACCATCCTCTCCACCTCTCCGTTGGCCTGTGGATATCTGGGACTCGATGTGACGTGCCGGAACCCGTATTCTTGAGAGAACGAGTGGAAAGCTGATGAGCTAAATTGTGTTCCTGTCACAAACGATCGCGTTATAAAGCGCGCGCGTGGCCGCTTTCAAACGGCTGTGCGACAGAACGGCGCGAGTCGCGCGCCGAAGAAGCGCGAACGACGAAAAAACAAGCATCAAAAGACGCCGGCGCGCCGCATCCTCCTCACCCACTCGAGCCAGAAGCAGACAACGCGATCAAACACCTGGCAAAGCCTGGACGCTTCGAGAAGGAAAGGGTGACTCATCCCCGAGCGATGCCGCCGCGATTCGATCCTACGAGAAAACTCTCGCCCTTTCTCTAGCCTCAGCTGTACTGCACGCCGAAGAACCCTCCCGACGCTTCTAGAAACCGGGGAAGAAGGGATAAAAGCGTGCAAACGACGAGGTAGGTCAGTCAGTCAGTGAGGGAAGTAGTGAAGAAGTCAGTGAAGGAGTGAGTCAGTCGGCCCGGTGATGGGGAAGCTATGCTAAGTGTGGCTCCGTTAGCCAAAGAAGACGTGTTTATGATGGTGTGCGGTCAGTCGATCGTCGATCTGGAAGAATCCGATGACGACACCGTGTGAGCCGTGACAAGTCACGACGACGGTTGAGCTACGACGATCAACGCTGGAGCTGGCGTGAGTGTTTTCTTGAAGAGAAGCATTCGATTACCGTCCAAGTATTGTGGACTGGATACGCCATTGTTTATTCAGGACTTTAACTGTCATTGAATAGTTGCAATGCATGCGATTGCATTTGTAGCGTGTGATCTGTCTGTTTAGCTCCCGTTGTGTAAACACCATCTGAATTATATTGTGAAGTTGTAACTGGTACCAGCCGAGTGTGCATGTGTTTGTATTATTTATATTGCCTTAACTGAGAATATATTTCGTTTTCGTTTGTGTTATTGACTCTCGGCTCTGACTCGGTCTTTTGACCACAGCCGGAGTTCGCTGGCGCACCAAAGGACCAACTCTAAATTGTGTGCGCTTTCGTGGTGCGTTTTCGGAGGGCCGTGACGCCAGCCCTTAGAATCCGCCCGGCGATTGCCAACCCGATTAACGGGACAAGTGACAGTTCCATTGTCTGAGAACACCATTTCAGGAACACCGTGCCGTGCAAAGATGCTTTTAAGAGGTTTACGACGTGATCGCTAGTGGTTGATGCCAGACGGGCCACTTCTGGATATCGAGACAGGTAATCGACAACAACTAGATAATCCGCACCCTTGATTTGACAAAGATCAATGCCGACTTTCTGCCAAGGCAGCATCGGGGTATCGGACGGAATCATTTGTTGCGCAGCCTGTTCGCACGACATACAGCACTCTCGGCAGTTGGTAACTAGCTTTGCTAGTTCTGAGCTCAGTCCCGGCCACCATACCGATTCGCGCGCACGCGCCCGACATTTAGTGATGCCCTGGTGACCATCATGTAGGAAGACTTCGGCCCTTTGACGATGCGGTATGACGAGGCGCATGCCTTTCATCAAAACTCCATTACAAACTGAAATTGCCGCCCTGTATTGCCAGTATGGTTGCATGCAGACTTGAAGGGAACGATATCGTGGCCACCCGTTTCGACAGAAACGAACCAAGGTTTGGCACACGGTATCTTCTGCCTGACCCTGCTTAACTTTCTCAAAGCAGCTAACTTCAGCCACGGTATCCATGCAACCTTGGGCAAAGCGCTCAATCTCGGACACAGACAGAGCTTGAGGATCTTTCTGACTCGATTGGAGTGGAGCCCTTGACAAAGTATCTGCCAAGACCAGATTTTTCCCGGGCACGTACTCCACCTTGAACGTGAAGCGCATTAGCCTCATTCTGAAGCGCTGAGCTCGCGGAGGGAGCACATCAAGCGGCGCTTTGCCCAGCAGCGTTATGAGTGGTTTGTGGTCAGTCTCGAACTTTACTTCGAGTCCTCTGATGTACCCTTCAAACCTCTCCGCAGCCCATGTTAAGGCTAAAGCTTCCTTCTCAATCTGTGCGTACCGAGACTCCGATGGCGACAATGACCTGGAGGCAAACGCCACTGGACGGCGTTCTCCATCCGCTTGCTCTTGGAATAATACTGCGCCGAGCCCGAATGAAGAGGCATCAGCGGAAACGATTGACGGATGCTTTGGGTCATACTTTGCCATGTAACGATCAGAACATATCTGTTCTTTGATGCTACTCAGAGCAATTTTCTGAGGTATACCCCATGTCCTCTCGCGACCCTTTTGCAGAAGTTCACGCAGTGGTGCGCTTATCTGTGACAAATTTGGAATAAACCTGGCGAGGTGATTAGCCATTCCAAGAAGTCTACGCACACCGCTTACGTCACGAGGTGGATCTAAATTTCTAAAAGCATCCACTTTCTTCGGGTCCGCTTTTATGCCTTCTTTATTGATAAGGCATCCTAGAAACGCCACTTCTTTGACGCCGAAGCAACACTTCGCTTTGTTAAGCGTTATGCCTTCTATTTCCAGCTTTTCCAATGTTTTCTCGAGACGCTCGTCATGCTCTGCCTTCGTGCTCCCAAAAATTAATATATCATCAATCAAATTGACAACGCCTGGCATGCCAGTCAAGATTTCTGACATCCTCTTCTGAAAGTACTCTGGCCCCGATGCGATACCAAAGGGCAGCCTTTAAAAGCAGTACCTTCCGTATGGCGTTAAAAAAGTGGTCAACAGCTGACTCTCTCTTGACAGCTTAATCTGGTAAAAACCAGAATTCGCGTCTAACTTTGAAAACACTGTTGCCCCACCCAATAACCCTAGCGTCTCATCCACGGTGGGCAGAACATAACGTTCTCTAAGTATGTTTTTGTTTAGGTGCGTTAAGTCGACACAAATTCGTATTGCTCCTGATGGTTTCCACACCGGAACCATTCCAGCGCACCACTCTGAAGGCCCTTCTACTTTCCTTATTACGCCCTGTCTTTCCATGTCGTCCAACTCATGCTTTACAGCATCTCTCATGGGAAGAGGAACGCGGAGCGCCACGTGAACTGCATAGGGCACAGAGTTCGGCTTCAAGCGGATCGTATACTCTCCCGATAGTGTACCTAATCCCTGAAACAGCTGAGGGTACCGATGCTCCCACGATCCTGAAGACGTTACGCCGTCAACAAATTTAACAACCCCTAGCCGTTCTGAGGCCTCTATACCGAGGAGAACGGATCGTAACGAAGCAACGACAAATACTGTCTGTTTGATAGCTGCCTGCTTCCATCTAATAACCGCAGTGAATTTTCCCAAAACCTTTAGTCGATTACCGCTCGGTCCCGTTAGAACTATACCAGTTCTCTCTAACTTTGATGGGATGCCAGAGAATGTTGGAGGAACTACTGATATCTCAGCGCCCGTGTCTACCTTCGCGGAAGCTGGCGTTCCGTTAATGCACACTTCAATCAACTTGGCACTCGCGGCGCAATTATCAACAGTACCGAGAAAGTACAATGCATTGTCTTACAGAAGGGAAGACAGTAATACCTTGCTCGTTGTGAAGCCCTTCTTGCGATAGACCGCGCTGAAGTGTCCCTTCACGCTGCAGTGGTAACATCTGGCTGCCTTCGCCGGGCACATTGGCCTGGGATGCGACGCTTGTCCGCAGTAAGGGCACCGCTGATCTTAGGTGCCGCTCCCCCGACGCGATGCGTTTGATGCTCCTTTCGAAGAGGGTGCGAAGACGCGCTCTTCTTTTCGACCGCGTCTACGTCGGTTTCCATTGTACTAACGGACGGACTGGCGTTGTTCCGCAACTGATGCTGTTGCTCGTGTACTGTTTCCTTGAGACGGGCCTTGGCAACGGCACTTGCTAGCGTGAGGTCGGCGTCCATTTGCAGCGTTTCGGAGAGCTTCGCGTCCCTGAGGCCAACGACAAAGCGGTCGCGAATCATTCTCTCTTTGAATGTGCCGAAGTCGCACCTGTCTGCAAGCGTTTGCAGAACTGTAACGAAGTTGTCGACGGACTCTCCGGGATTCTGGCTTCTGCGGTGGAAGGAAGCGCTTTCGTAGACGATGTTGCGAGCAGCAACGAAGTGCTTGTCAAACTAGCCCTTGACGACCTCGTATTTCTTGGCGTCGTCTTCCGACAAGTTGAAGGTTTGGAATATTGTCCTCGCTTGCCTTCCCATTGTGTAAAGCAGAGTCCTGACTTGAGCTTCCTCGCTACGCTCATTCAATCCCGAAGCAAACCGGTAGTCGTCAAATTCTTGCGACCATGCCGGCCATTCGGACGTTCTTTCGAAGTTGAAGTTTGATGGCGGCTGGATGGCGAACATTCCGGAGCAAGTCCCTGTTGACTCGTCACCAGGCATGTTGGGGTCGTCGTCCTGTATGCAGAGCGATCCTCAGAGACGAAGAAATACTGCGTGATGCTACTTTCTTGACGTCAGCCGGAAACTTCTGACACCATGTCGCGTTACTGCCACAGTGTCGGGGCAGACGCGCAGAAGAAAAAGACAAGAGACGAGCGTTCAAGCCCCAAACCCAGAAAAGCCCCCCCCCCCGTTTATTTTCTGTCCTGCTTTTATAGCCTCAGTGGGCGGAGCAGTCACCGGTGTGTTCAGACGCCGCAGCCGTCCAGGAACGCGGGCGTCGCTTGGTCGTATGGCGGAGCACGTCGATGCGTTCTCAACGCGTTCCTCGAAGCGCTGGTCGCGTTCGATGCAACGCCACACCCTAAAAGAATTTGTTGTCACGGATTGGGATCTCTTCCGGAATATTAGAAAAGAACGGGCACAAGCACAAGACTCAACCCCCGGCCTGGAACAATGGGCCTCACAGCTCAAGGGAGACGTGAATTAGGCGACAAAAAAGGTCCGCACGGATTTGAAAACTGACAGGATGGACAGCCGCCTCGCGCACCTCCTAGAGGCCAAGAAATCATTACTCAACAGATGGAAGGCGCAGAGGCTTAATCGTCGGCTCCGCAAGAAGATTGTGGAACTTAACCGTTCCATCAAGGACCACTGCCAGACCCTCGCCAGACAGCAGTGGGATAAGGTGTGCAATTCTGTCGATGGCCAAATGCGAATAGGTGGCAATTGGAATTTGCTTAACCCTTTCGGCCCTGGCGTCCTATAAAAAGGACACGAAGAAAAATTGCTATAAATTGTGACATAAGCTACTACAAAATCCAAAAATGTGTGTGTGGTATCCTCAGTACACCTGTGCAAACGTAGGTAGTAGTTTTTCTCTCATCGTCCTCCTCGGAAGTCTGCAATGTCGAAAACAAGATGGCGGAAGGTGAAAAAGACGACAAACGCTGCAACCAAATATATGATGACATTTTACTGAATAACTATTTTCTCTGTAGCTATCGTAATTTTCTCTATTGTTTCTAAAGTGTTTGATGGCTTATTTACAAAAGGGGCCTTCCCTAACATTTCCGCTTAGGCCGCTGCAATGAAAAATCTTCATGTCCTAAATATAGGACACCAGGGCTTAGTGGTCGTGAGATGTTTGAATACATTGCATGATGACCCGAGCCGTAACGCTTGTGTCTGCTTCCAATTTCTTGTTATTCTCCTCGGGAAATCAGCCTGCATTTTTTGCTAATTTGGAAGGGGGTCCCAACAGCGAGATTGTACATAATTGATCCGAATACGTTTGCTGCAGTGTAAGAACGGTGCATGAGAGGGCTTGAAGATAACGAGGATGAAGTGCAGTTCCATCAGCTTACGCATGCCGACACGGGCGAGAACAATTGCGGCGCACCAAAGGTGGATTCGGCAACTTATTATGATGTTAGATCTGACAAGGCGTCCAATAATTAGGTAATGGCCATTCAGGTGCATTGAAGAGCACTGTGTCATGAGTGCAAAAACGTGCATTTGGACCTTTGAGACGCAGTAACCCATATATGGTTGCTGGCATGCTAGCTTCAAAACAATTTCAGGTGTAAACACAGTAAAATAAATAGCAGTATCGAAATTCACCATATTTCTCTTCACAACCACTAAGCCCTGGTGTCCTATATTTAGGACATGACGCTATTTTTCTCATAGACTGATGGGATGCTCAGAAAATATTATTTTCGTGCTCTTGAGATGATAAAAAAAGCAATATCAAGAAGAAAAAAATTATCTACCCGTTAAAAAAAATTCAGGGCTGAAAGGGTTAAAACACCTTTTGAACGAGTCGAATTCCAAGACTAATCAACGGCAAGCCATTGCTAAAATTCTCCATGCGGCCAGACAGTCTGAATCTGAAGACGCCATACTGGACGGATTGGCTCGCAGATACCTACCTGTTGGCTCCTCGAGCTGTTCTGACTATCCTTCCTACACGGGGCTCCCTTGCCCTGAGCTCGGTGAGCCCTTTAACGCCAATGAGGTCTGGGAGGTTCTTCAAAACCTTAATGGAAGATCGGCTCCAGGGCCGGATGGCATCTCTAACAGAGCCCTCAGGAATCTGGAAGACGAATCCATCTAGTTCCTTACTGATGAAATCGATCGGATATGGGAGCAGGGTTCTGTTCCAGACTCCTGGAAAATGGCCTCAGTCGTCTTAATCCCCAAACCGGGGCGCCCTCCGGGTCTAGCCAATCTTAGGCCCATATCCCTCACGTCCTGCGTCGGCAATGTGGCGGAACACGTCATTCACAACCGCATCTCTAAGTACATCGAGAAGAAGGGTCTTTTCCCCTACAACATGGTTAAGTTTCGTCCGTCCTTGTCGACGCAGGACACAATGAAGCTAATCAAACATCAGATCATAGACGTGAACACGAGAGATGTTAGGGGCATCCTGGGTCTTGATTTGGAAAAGGCATTTGATAACATCTCTCACGCGCACATCCTAAACTCCATTTCAGAGCTTGGGCTGGGAGAAACTTTTCACAGATACGTCAGCTCCTTTCTCGAATCCAGGAAGGCCACGCTCAATATCGGGGACCTCAAGTCCGCTCCCTTCGCACTGGGCCCCAAAGGCATGCCGCAAGGGGCGGTGATATCCCCGCTTCTCTTTAACATTGCCATTTGCAAGTTGTCCAAACTGCTATGCCAAGTCAAGGACATCAGCCACACGCTTTACGCTGATGACATTACCATCTGGTGTCCCGGAGGCAGCGAAGGAGAGGTCGAGACTGCCCTCCAAGAAGCAATCGATCAGACGGAGCTCTTTCTCGCCGGCACAGGGCTGAGATGCTCTTCGAATAAATCGGAACTGCTTTTATACAGGCCCAACAGAAAGGGAGCTAAGCCGAAGGACTGGAAGCCTTTATCAGAGGTGGACATAGTACTTCACACTGGCAGTGGCGCCCCCATTCCCAGGGTGGATGCTATTAGAGTGCTGGGCATGGTAATTGAGTCCAACGGGTACAATGGGCGGACCATTGCCAATATTTCTACCAAGACCGAGAACATGATCAGGTTGATTAATAGGGTTTCGAACAGAAGGGGGGGACTCAGAGAGGACAATCTCCTGAGGCTCTTTCACGCATTCCTGATGAGTCGTATTACGTATGTTGCTGCCATGCGCACATGGTACGAATTCAAAAAGAAGAAACTGGAAACGTTGATCAGGAAGAGCATAAAGAGGGTGCTGGGCATCCCCGAGCGGACCAGCACTGAACGGCTCATGCAGCTAGGTGTCCACAACACCCTAGAGGAGATCATTGAAGCCCAAGAAACTGCACAGCTGGTGCGTCTGTCGTCTATGCCGGCTGGTAGGCAGATTCTGTCCGTCCTAGGTATCAGTCCTGCGCTCGTAGAGAAGCGCCGTCTTCAGCTTCCGGATGAACAGTGTACTGCCATTCATGTCTCTCCCTTCCCACGGAACGTCCATCCACAGCGCAACGTAGGCAGGCGCAGGGTGAGAGCCATCACGCTTCTTAAGAACATCAGGAACGATTCTAGTTCAGTGTCTTTTGTCGACGCCGCTCAGTACGGTCACTCGGCTAGGTTTTCTGTTGTCTCCGTCAATCACACGGGTCCTACTATAAATGCTACATCGCTTAGGGACTCTACTCCCTCGAGAGCCGAGCAGGTGGCTATAGCCCTTGCCCTTTTGGACGACAGTAGGTCGCAAATCTTCACCGACTCCAGGTCGGCGGTCAGGGCTTTTGCCTCTGGTTCAATCTCTGCCGAAGCATTCAAAATACTTGAAAGTAGGACACTTTCCCCACATACCATTACCTGGTTTCCTGCACATCTCGAACCCCGAGTGGACTCCCTCGCAAACCTCAACGACACTGCTCACTCCCGGGCGCGCGCACTAACCCTCCGCGCTGGGGTGGACGTAGATCCGCAGGTTGACTGTGGGGTGTTTAGGGACGCTTTGTTTACATTCAATGAAGTCACTAAACACTACCAGTTGAGTAGGCGGTCTTTTTCTCCTCCGCACCGCAAGTTGTCTAGACCTCAGGCCATCACGTTTAGAATGCTACAGACTAGGTATTATCCTAGTCTATCTTTCCTCAGCATCGTCTCTTCAGGGGCTTTCGAGTCTAGCTGCCCTGACCGCGGGGAGATCAGTAACGTCGAACATATGCTCTGGCGGTGCCCCTCGTTACGGGGCCTAAGTCGGCTCACAGAACAGGATTGGGATTCTGCCTTACGAAGTTCAGAGTTTTTACGACAACTACGGGCTGTCCAGAGGGCCCATGATGCGGCGGTGAGGCTAGGCCTCCCCGTCCCCACGTGGGAGCGGCCCGCGGCGTTGCTCTAAGAGTAGCGTTTCTCAGGACCCAATAAAGTTCCATGTCGGTCTGTCATAGCATCCATCCATCCATCTATCCATCTATCCAGATAGAAGCGCAGCGTGCCCATAGCTTCATGGTCCCCTTTAGCAGGAGATAGTGCAATTATTATTATTTTAAAGACGATAGTCTTTCTTGGGGAACTGAAACGCAGAAATTTTGGTCTGTCTGTCTTTGTGTTTGTCGGCACATCACTCGATTCAGCCACCCGGCCAAAGTTGAACCACTTGCCCAAGGGCCAGCCATGTTGAACGGCTGACAAGGTTCAAACTCGTGTGCATTCTTGATCAAAAAGCAAACATTACGCATATCTGAGGCGCAACATCACTAGGTAAGTATTAGGTGGTGTGTTCCTTTAATAGAAAATGCATAGATATGTAATTCTAGAGACCCTAGTTTCTTAAGCTGCGCTGAAAATGCAACTGCGCTGAAACTTGCCTTCCTCCGTGTCCTCTGCACGAGCCCATTGTTGTGTTTCGATTTCGGTTCAGTGTTGCACTCTACGAATGCCATGAGGCGCCGCTCTGGCATTCCTGTTTTACCCAGGCGACGTGCAAATAAAAGAGTGTGTTGAGAGTACTCGTTGAATGCGAACGTTTCTTCTGCTTCGGCGCTTCGCGCCAAACCGCGTGTTCGGGCTGGCTGGCGTCCCCGCCGGTCGCGTTGGTCACCGCCGGTCTTCGCCTGCCGCTGCGCCGGGACTACCAGCCCGCAACACAGCACTCATGTTTCCCGACGTATTGCCAGATGGCGTCCATATCTCACGCAGCGCCTCTTCTATCGTCTCTAGACGGCATTTGCAGCGAAGCACGCAGACACGCGGCCAATTTTTATTATTATTATTATTATTATTACTTATTATTATTATTATTATTATCATCATCATCATCATCATCATCATCATCATCATCTTTAGCACTGGTCCGCCAGAGCCCTTAAGCTTTTAACCAGCTCTTCCAAGCTGCAGATGTCATCTAGAGAGATTGTACCAAGGTTTTGCCCATTAATGTCGGAAACATACTCTTTTCGTGTGGTGCCCGCTTAGAGATCAAGTGGTTTTGCTCTGTTCGTGTAACTGCTACGTTACTTATAAAATAAAATATCGCTGTTCCGGGCGAAAGTAGCATATAAAGATATGTATTGATGTATTTGCCAAGTTTTTGAGGCTCCATAAGCAAACACCAAGACACGTATTGAGCCGTGTTTGTCCGGAAAATTTTGTCATGTAAAACTTGTAGGCCATGTTAAGAAAACGTTCCCGTTTCTTCGCTGAACGCTGGCGTTTTATCATGCCATACTAAGACGGCGGCTGCGGCCGCCATCTTTTAGTAGGCTTGGCTTAACTTTTGAATATAGCTTTCACTCCAGCAATTCGCAATTCTTGAAAACCTCCTCCAATTGTAGCATTGTCGCCAATGACGAGTCACGTTCGTCCAGCCCGACATGCACGTGCGCCTCGCAGCGTCAAAGACGAAGTATACGGTTGGCAAGTGCTTCTATGACTCTACAAAAGGCAGTAGTAGTCTGGATAAAAGAAACATTCTTGCTTTTGTTGTGTCTTTTTCCTGGAAGTGGTGTCGTAGAAATGGTAGCACGCTTGATGCCTGCGATGGAGATATGTTTATAAGAACCGTTTCTTGGAGTAGTCATCTGACAGCAGAATCGCTAAAGCTTGGTAGGGTGTGTCGCTGCTTAGCTAGTGGTCCCAGGCAAAGCAAATTGGTGCCCTGCGAAGCGACTAAAGCATCGATACTTCCGCGCACTTGTCCGGAAGCGTCCTTGTACGTAGTGCTTATTGTGTAGTGATATATGGGAGCTTGTAGCTCTATTGGTGTTTGGCAGTGTTGGCTGTAACGCCTTAAAGTAACGGCGTTACCGGTAACGCGTTACTTTTTCAGTAACTTAGTGACGCACTCGTTACCATTTGGAAGAACGTAAGAATGGGCTTGTTGGTGGTGATACATGGTGAAACTCCAGTCTTCACTTCCTTCGTCCGTGTCTTTTTTGTGCGCCACAAGTTTCACCATGTATCATTTGGAAGCTGTAAAGCGTAACGTACTTACGTTAAGATTTTTCGGTAACGTGAGGTGTCCCGTTACTCGTTACTTTTTATTACAATTATACCGGCAATTTTGTACAAACTTGCTCCATCTCGTGGGAGCCACTTTCCTAGAGCGTAACGAATAACGTATTTAGTTACTTTTTTTCGGTAACGCATACAACACCGGTGTTTGGCAGCTGTAGCACTGTTTGACGTGGATGCACCCACATTGACGCCGAGGGGCATATCTCCATCGCGACGATTAACGCCCATGAACATGATTTAAATATTGTGGTAGCTGAAGATTTTAACATATGCCTGGACACAGCGCATCGTGAATCCCGCGCAAGGATGGCATCAACAAGCTCATATAAACACTGGTACTCGATATGCACTCCTTCAAAGCGTCGTCAGTAAGGAGAGAAACGGCACGGTGTGCGCTCCCAAGTAATAGGGTAACCTACGCCTGTGCTCATGCATACACTACCACAATGCGCTTCAGCAACACGCGAGGCAGAGGTTCGTAGCTTTAGCCGCGAGCGCGCGCAGGCGTTCCACGTCCCGCTGGCCTCTGTCTCGCTCCACCAAGGCACGACATTCGCACGTCGACATCGTAGCCTTTCTGCAGCGCTTACTGCAGCAATATTATTAGTCGGTGCTATTGCACTCGAAGCAGTCGGCGGCGAAGCACCGTTGGTGCATGTGGAAGCTGCACTACGACGAGCCGTCCACGTTAACATGAAACGAAAGGCAAAGAACGTAACTGTGTCTAGGGCGATTCCCCGATGCAAGCGCGGCCAGTGTTTTTCGCTGGCATGGAGACGCCTTAACCATGGCCTTCGAGATTGCGCGCCGGCGCGCAATCTCCGACGTCATACTTTGACTGCGTCATCGCCGAATCGCTCTTTATCGGCGCCAGTACGTGTCGTGCCGCGTCACTTCCTCGCTCACAGAAGGCGGCACCAGGCCGCCCCGCCTAGCTCCACCAACAAAGAGCACCGTGCGAGAGAGAATGTGTGAGATATATAAGGCGCGTTTCTGAAGTGGCGTGCATCTGCCTCGGTAGCTTTGTCGACAGAGCAGCGGTCATTTATCGTCGCGGCAAAGTGGTAGGATCGATTCCCAGCAGGGGAACTTTTCTTAGTTTTTTCTTTCCCATTTGTTAGCGTCCATTTTATCAACGTCATATCCGTGACGGAAATACGTCACTAAAGTCTTGGTGGACCCCGGCATAAAACACTTCCGTATTAAAAACTTACCGTTTTACAGCAAGGGCGAAGCAATGAATGCAATCGCAACAAATGGTAATGTTAAATGAAGTGAAGCTCGTAGCTCTTTTGGATCTAATCTCGCGTAACTACAAAACGCTGGTGTAATATAATACGGCTGCTACAGGGAGAGATGCTCTTTCCGCACAGTCTCTCCGTGTTGAGTGCGCAGCATATAGAAGGGTATACGAGCCGCCCGCTGATGGCTGCAGAGATAGCCAGCGCGCCAGCGATCGCGACCGTACCCTTAGCATCAATGTTGCTGTTCGAGCGACTTGATGGGAACTGATGCGCAGAAAAGACAGGGAAACAAGATGGAACATACATGGACAGACGAAGTGCAAACTAACTACAGTTTATTGACGGGAAATGTGACCTTTTGTTTATGCCAAAAGACGCTCATTTCGTATTACGAAGGAAGCAAAGGCAATCTGACAAACACGTGTAGTACCAGCGAGTTATGCTATTTCTTAAGCTGATAAAGAGACAGATGGCATGCTGATGCATTTGTCTTTGAGACATGAGATATTGTGAGCTTCCATGATTAGGCGTGTGGTTTCCCTTTTGCTCTTTGCAATTACAGTGCAACTTTGAAAAACAAAACAGGGGGGCGGCTGGCCATTGATTGCGAAAAATGTGGTTGCGAAGCTGATTATCACCCCGCAACTGTCTATCTGAGGGGAAGACAGCTCAGTAGTAGTGCATGGCGGGAAGGGAGGAATTAAAAGAAAATAGAAGAAACCGAGATGGGTTAGAGAGGATCGCGAACGACGAACCGTCAAGCGTGAGCTCCTCCGAGCGAATCCCAAATCCCAAAATACAATATTATTTATCGTGTGTCAGCCAAGTATTCTTCGGCAGCTACACAAACATGTCAAATTTGTTGCCCTTAACACTGTTCCTCCTGCTCCACCATATACCACACACTCGGGGAACCAAGTTTATGCTGCAATGGAGTTAGCGCCGTTGACTTTGTACTATTGATTGTACTATCGAATTCACTATCGACAGCACTAACGATAGCTTTCTTTACTATTGATAATTTGATAGTGACTCAACTATCGATAGTATCGATAGAACCATCGATAGTTCTGCATCACTAAATGTCGGATCCTTGTGGAGACCGCACTGAACTACGACTAACCTCTTGCCTCAATGATAAAGCTGGTAAAGCGAGTGACGTCGCAGGCATCTTTCTAGAAGAGGCGTTAGATCAGTAAATTTACAGTTCATGAATAGCTCCCCTGATTCCGCATCGTCACACTTCGACTCAAAGCTCAGTAGTGGCCACAATCATAATTGTTGGGGTTTAACGCCCAAAATCACGATATGATTGAGGGACGCCGTAGTGGAGGGCTTCGAGAATTACAACTACGTGAGATTCTTTAACATGCATCTAAATCTAAGTACACGGGCCTCAAGCATTTTCGCCTCCATCGAGAATACGGCCGTCGCGGCCGAGATTCGATACCGCGACCTTCGGGTCAGCAGTCGAGCACAATAACCGCTAGAGCACCGGGACGGGTTCTGTAGGGGCCATCCATATAAGATATGCTCTCGCTTGACAAAGGCATGCGGACATTGCTCTGTGGCTCATAGTGTTCAAAAAAAAAGTGCACGTTGCTCTCGCCTTCTGTGCAGTTCGACGGCCTCAAGAACTCTACCAACCTTCGCGAGGGCTTGTCATGGCTCCTGTACAACGTTCACTTCGGGGACTTCAGCAAGAACTGCATGGACAGTCCGTTCACATCGGTCGAGATCGTCAAGCACTACGCGAAGCTTCGAGCAACATAAGGGCTCACGGAAGCCCGCCATGTCGGTTATGGTCTTGGGGGTGCGCACGGTGCCCAGCTTCTCGCTTGTGAGCAATACAAACCGCGCAAGCTTTAAAACGAGGCTCTCATTATTCTTTGACGTATGCCATAAATACGGACATAAGCTTAACCTTTGAAAGCGAAGATTTAGTTGGCGTGTCACCGTAGACACTCGAAGGTTCTCTGTAACGTTTTTTTTTTTCTAAGTGGTTAAGCTACAAATGTACGGCCAAGTGTTATTTTCGAAAGCAGCGGTATTTTCTCCTCAAAGGCGGATGAATGTGAGCATGCAGCCGTGGACACTCACTCTAGGTTCTCTGTAACGTTTTTTTTTTTCTAAGTGGTTAAGCTACAAATGTACGGCCAAGTGTTATTGGCCTGCAATGTAATGGAATACAGTTGTTGCGAACCAATTTTCTCCCAGCGACGTCTGATACGAACCTACGCTACCGCCCAGGTACGAAGAGGTGCTGTACGCGCTGTCGCGGAAGACGCGTCAAGCACGTGGGAGCGCGGGAACGCAAGCGTGGGCATGCGCGCCGCACTGCCAAATCGTCAGAATCACGGTGCAAGAAAAACACTTTTCTTACGGTCCAGAACAAACCTTCAATGACGCCTCACGGCCTCCGAGTTCGTGTGCGCGAATCTTTGAGGCTCTTATGTACCTCCGTGTGCCTTCGCGTTTATATTACAGAGGACATTAGCGCCATGCTTTTTAAAGATGATAGTCTTTCTTGGGATACTTAAACGGAGAAATTTTGGTCTGTCTGTCTTTCTGTTTGTCGGCACGTCACTCGATTCAGCCACTCGGCCAAAGTTGAACCACTTGCCCAAGGGCCAGCCATCTTGAACTGGTACGGCTGTTCATACTTGTGCACGTTGTCGATCAAAAAGTAAATATCACGCATATCTGAGGCGCAACATCACTAGGTAAGTATTAGGTGGTGTGTTCCTTTAATAGAAAATGCATACATACGTAATTCTAAAGACCCTAGTTTCTTAGGCTGCGCTGAAAATGCGACTGCGCTGAAACTTGCCTTCCTCCGTGCCCTCTGCACGAACTCATTGTTGTGTTTCGGTTTCGGTTCTGTATTGCACTGTACGAATGCCATGGGGCGCCGTTCTGGCATTCCTGTTTTACGCAGGCGACGTGTAAATAAAACGGTGTGTGGAGAGTACTCGTTGAGTGCAGACGTTTCTTCTGCTTCAGCGCATCGCGCCACACCGCGTGTTCGGGCTGGCTGGCGTCCCCGCCGGTCGCGTTGGTCACCGCCGGTCTTCGCCTAATGCTGCGCCGGGACTACCAGCCCGCAACACAGCACTCATGTTTCCCGACGTATTGCCAGATGGCGTCCATATCTCACGCAGCGCCTCTTCTATCGTCTTTAGATGACATTTGCAGCGAAGCACGCACATACGCGGCCAATTTTTTTTTTCCCTAACGCGTCGACGCGGGCGGCTGTCGTTGTACTGTGTTTACACGTGCCTGTCTCGTGCGTCAGACATCCTATGAAAGATGGACGAGGACCGAAAGAAAGCGAGGACGGTCTTGGCGAAGGAGTCAGGTCTCACAACGTCAACATGCGCGACCGTTGAGGTCGCACTTGTGCGGGCACGGCCGTGAATCTGCGAAAAAGCATCCCCAACACCTCCGCGGTAACAAAATCATAACACAGTACCGTCGTTCTGTAATTTTGAGGCCTTGATTCATCGTATCAAACCGCTAGTTTCGTTACGTTCGCTGCAGTACTTCGGTATCATGCAAAAAAAAAACATACGAAAATTTGGAAGGGGCTACTGCTGTCGCAGGTCACAACGCACCTGGTTCACTAATTAAATACGCGCTCATGGGCCGTATATCTACGAGTGCTGGTATGATTGCCGACATCTAAAAACTTAGCCGACAATCATTCAGGGTTCTTCCTGACGTTGCTGCTGCCCTGAAAAACAATAAATGAAAATGTACGCCAGCTTTCTTTTGTCGCATGCTAATTTTCCATGTTTTCTGGTGATACGAATTTCGGATGATACGAATATTTTTAGTGGGCCCGTGATATTCGTATCACCGAGGTTTCACTGTATTGAGGCGAAAGCTTTAGGTGCTTCATAAAACGTGAAAACTGACGGTCGGCATCGGCGGCGTCAGCACCAAGTGGCGCAATGAATCACGTGATGATGTCATCGTGCGACGTCATTATGGCTTAGTGTAGAAGCTTGGGCATGATGGTGAAACACTGGAAGGAACACAGCGCAACAAAAGACGGGGACCATGAAGGGCGACGCATTTACAGCGCGGTGTGTGTCACTGTCCTCGTCCTTTATTGCGCTGCATGTGTTCCTTCCAATGTCCTTGTGACGTTACAGATCGCCAAATTTGCGACGTCATTATTACGTCGTCATGACGTGAGATAACGTGACGTCACGTGAGGACGTCATCAGATGACATCGTTGCTTGGACAAAGATGGGCCTATACCAGAGACACAGCCAGACCACGTTAGGTGCAGAAAACTTCCTGGTTGGGAAAGGGCGGGGGTGTGGCAAATAAGAAAAGGAAGAAGAACATGGCTTTCGCCTTCGAGTCGTCTTTGGCGAACGCATAAGGGACCGCGTGACGTTTTCAGTCGCGGAAGCAGTCGGCGATCGCTTTTGGGTCATCTGGGCGGGGCCTACCCCTGCCCTCCTAAGTTGTATACGACTATATGGGGAGTTCGCAGCATAATTTGCGCGACGACTTCGCATTTTTGTGACGAAACAGTACTCGTTATCGTTCTGAGTGCGCTTGGAACGTGTAGCTCTTGCAATGAGCGGCGAGGCACGAATGGCTGAGCTATTTGATAAAGTCGAGACGCTCGCTGAGGCGTATGCTTAGGCATCTTCCCACCTGTCCGATGACCACCTTGATGGTGCACGTCAGACACGAAACGGCAGGACAGTCTTCGTTTCTTTTCTCGTGCTGTAGCTTTAATGACGGTTGCATGGTTTTTATTGAGATATCGATAAGAAGCTCTCTCGCTTACTTCCGAGTTCCGCTGTTGCTATCACGCGCGAGAGCGAAAGAAAACGGAGCCTAGGAAGGAATGGCGGGCGCAGCGTAGCGGAGCGGGGAGAATTTGTACGACGACAGCCAAATACTGCCCCGCCGAAAGCGTGTGTGCATCACTGACCTATACAGCAAAATACCGCTTGAACGAACGTCAGTTAAACGAACTATTGAAGTGCGCGAAGTTTTTTTTTTTTTTTTTATCCCCCGCCAAAGTGCGATTGGACCCAATGCTAACGCATGTCACTTTAACGAAACTATTGCAGAGCGCATTTCAGTTTTACGAATATATTTTATGACCCCACCCAATGCCTCTGACCTCATATTGATCAGGAATTCCCTGAAAGACTGGGCACAGATAGCGCTTTGCATTTTGAGGACTATGTCACCTGTGACTCTTGATCTGAGACATGCGCCGCTCTGTCAGCAGAAGAGATTGTAGCGAGCGTCCTACCTCAGGAAGGAGAGGGAGGAGGAAGAAGTAAAGCTTGCAGAAGAAGAAACAACAATTTTAGCTGAAGAAGCACTGCCGTACTTGGAAAAAGTGAAGTCCTTTGCTGCCCAGCAGAGTGTTGTGCCGGAAAAGTTTTATGAGTGCTTGGATTCAGTGAGTCAATTCATGACCACTGCAGTACTAAGTGCGCAAGTGCAGCAAAAGATTGGTACATTCCGTGTAGCCCTAGGTTTGATCAACCGGGAGGTGGACCGCTCAACCCTGGACTTCCCGCAGGAGGGAATCGCCACATATAATGAAATTACAGCGTATTACAGAGAGAACCGCAAAACATACGCGGCCCCGCATAGAGACCTCACAAGGGCACAGACTACGATCTGGAGGCAAATTCAAATAGATTCTTTTCTCAGCCCCCATCGGCTGTCTAAAATTTACCCGGAATCAATTGAATCACACTGCCGACGTTGCGGCTGCCTGAAGGCTACCCAAAATCACATTCTTTGGGAATGCGAGGAAAACCCGCCTCCAAAAGCAATACTGCCAGCTTCCTCCCTCGAGGCGTGGGAGTCACTCCTGTCATCAAATGACCAACGTCTTCAGACAGAAGTTATTAACTGGGCCGAAAAGGTCGTGGCGAGCTACTTGCCACCACCATTCAAACCACCGGCAAGCTAAATTCAACGACCTCGCTGTGCCGTCAATAAAGTTTTCTCTCTCTCTCTTCAAAGCATGCTAGCTAAGCAGACATTCACATTCATATAAGCAATATTCCAAATAAAAGGGTTGAAATTTCATTTCAACAACTTGTTTTCTTTAGCTCCTGATCACAAGTTGCCACATAGCCAGTTCAGCGAACTTTCACTCTAACGAACTTTTTCCGTTGGTCCCTTGAAGTTCGTTCAGGTGAAGTTTCACTGTAGTCGGCTACAACCTAAGAATATACGCTCCACCCACAGAATCGCCGCGCCGCTGCCCTTCTCCTCTGGAAGACAGTCGTGCTAGCTCGTTTCCGCTCGAACCGCAAGTGCTTTTTTTCGGCTAATATAAATACTACGCATATTGAGAGCTAAAGCTTCGTTACTACCTAATCATTACGTTTGGTTGAGCACAGATGTCAGAATCCCTGTCGTAACTTGCCAGGAGGTTCAAATGTCCGTCGTGAAGCCAGTGACAGAAACGTGTCTGAATGTGAACTTTCTGCAACAATCTAGAAGTCCTAGACGTCACGAAAATGAGTAAGCGGATGGAGAATTTGTGCAACTTCTCTGTGGAAAGGACAGCTATGGTCAGGGTTGCCAATGGTGGCTACTTTTCGCCAAATTGGCGAATTTGAGGGGCCCGTGGCGACCTAAAATTATGAATGGCGACATGGCGAATTTTTGGCGATTTTCGGCTTAGGTCTCCACTGAGTTATGCATCCTAAGCTCGGTGTCTTCGCAACGAATGAGCGGCAACACTCACTGTATTTTTCTTGGTTTTAGACCTAAGAGTACAATGTGCTCATTACGCGTCATTCCGTATGTCTGTCCTGTAACTCGTGTGCATCTCCTCAATTCATCTAGAGGCAGGAGGTACGGGAACGTCCCCCAGAGACATTCTAGCAAAATGTAAACCGCGAGGGGACAGTGTTTGACTATAAGTTAATAGCTTTCGGCGCTTTAAGCTTCTCTGAGGTTTCGCTTCTGAAGGGGTATAGGCGACGGGTTGGCCGCGTGTTCCGACCATTTGTTCCGTCAAAGCTCCAACTGTTGTGAATAGCTTGGCGATATTTCACTGTTGCAGTACCCCCAATTAAGCTGGTAAAGACTGTTTTGGAATAGCGAAGAGAGGAGGATACGCGGCTATTTGTGCAATAAAAAATATTTATTGAGGCAATTTCCACTGTTCTCGGTGAGCGTGTGCAATGACAACAATTGCTATACAGCATATTACATTGCCTACATGTTTTTATTAATAACGCATCGGATTGACGCGTGTAGATATAAGTGACTGTAAGAAAGGGTCGGTAGCGTCCGGTATCATATTAGTTCACACTGGAAAGGTGTAAGACTCACTAATGATCGGTTCCTGTAAGACTTCTGTCGTGTTACCTTCAATAAACTTTTTATAATCCTTTTAATTCATATAAGGGTACGTAAAGCTGTCTACAAACAACGCTTTCAAGGTTTTCGCCCAAGGTTTACGACACTTTTACCTTTGAAACGAGCGGACAGAGATGGAAGGATATCATCAGCGTTTCATTCATTCACCCTTGCGCCACCACGCACATCTATCTTGCGGCTAGTCGGAGAAGCAGCACCATGCACTCCCATGGTGAAGCGGGCGATACGACTGGCATTGAGAAACGTCAATATAATTTAAGGGTCTTGGATGGTACTGTATATTCGATGGGGCTATACGTGAGAGGAAATTTTTATTACTAGGTACGACGCACATATCTAGAATGGCGACTTTTGGCGACTTTTTGCTCGTCATTTGGCGACATTTACTCGAAAGTCAGTGGCAACCCTGGCTATGGTTGTGGGCGGAGCTGAGATTTTTTTTTTCTTATGTTAAAACCGACTGTAGTAATGCAGCGCAACAGTGGCGCACCGATCCCTCCTGCGAAAGAGCACTGCAGGTTCTCCAGTGAACGGCCAGTTCCATTCCTTCTCGCCTGCTCCTCTCCCTTCTATTTAGCGGATAGAAAGGAGTATTCAGAGGAGCCTTGGCCCAGTGTAGCCCAGGAAACTGGGCAGGTGCCAAGAAGAATGAGCAACAGCGGACGCAAAAATCCAACCGAGCATGTCGGGCACCGACAACCGGTTTTAATTTCAATAGGGAAACCAAGCTCAAGTTGGATAAATGGATGCTATGAGCGACCGTTTTATAATGGGGCGGTGACAAGTGTGCCACCAGGCTCGACAAAAAATCTTTTTCCTTTTTTTCTGTGTTGGCCTAATGTCTACCTCGATAAAATCTATCTTACTACGGGAAAAAGAACGTAAATTCTCAGCCTAGTTGCCTGCCCTTTACGGCAGACTGTCCTTATTTTTTCCCAATATTTATATTTGTCCTTTGTCTCTAATTTTTTGCCACCAATACTCTAACCGTCTCTTATTTCAATCGCGGGTGTGTTCAGCTTTCCATTGTTGTCCCTAAAACCCAAGGCTTCATGTAGGCTCGTGCCCAAACGTACACCTGGGTGGATATCTCTACATTCAATCAGAACATGCTCCGCCATTTCCCTATCTTCCCCGCAGTACGTGCATTGTTCTTCTTCTTTACTGAATCTCGCTTTATAACTACGCGTTCTAAGGCAACCCGATCTGGCTTCAAATAGTAAAGCGCTTCTCTTGAATTATCGTAAAATGCCTCCCTCCTTATTTCATTTTTGCCCTTTCGGTCATTACTGAAACCCGGTTTTTTTCTCATAGCTGCCGTCCAGTAAATCCTCTCCGCCTCTCTGACTTTTCGCTTAACGCTCTTTGTTGACATATTGCTTCCGAATATTTACTAGTGAAATGCGGGCTCGACATGCCGAAATTCTCTCCTGCGCAGCGCCGCGATGAGGGCCAGCGCATGTGCGTTCCCTCCCCCTCTCTCTCCTCTCCTACACTGCCTCTCTCTCGCGCGCCTGTCGACGTTCCCCGCACGCCCTGTGAGAATTAACGGCCAGGCTAGAGGGAAGACACGCCGCGCGCAGTGTTTCTCTTCGCGTTTCACGACGCGAGGTCGGTAGCATGCCCAGCGAACGCCAAGGGAACGCGATCGTGCAAGTGCTCCGGCTTCGCATCGCCTCATGATCCCCTTTAGCGGGAGAAGGTGTAATTTTTTTGCGTTGGCAGAAGCGACCCCGCGGAAGCGGAGAAAGTATTGCTGTGTCGTGGCCTGCCACAACAGTGCAGACAACACCAAGGCACGCGATTCGCATGTGAAACTGCACCGGTTCTCGGGCATGTCGCACGAGAAATAAAGGCGACAAGCGTGGATCACCGCAGTAAGGAGAATCAAGTATGTTCTAGCTGACAGCGCCGTCTCGCCTTCTGTTCTGGTTGTCTCAGTTCATCGCTTTCGTTTGTTTCGACTACCTGAATCAGTACGTAACGTGGCGCATGCACGCAGCGACTACAGTAATAATTACTTGCTGCCTTCTCGCATTGTGAATGTCCAGTTACGGTTGTAGGTAAAACAACTTTGTGTTTTGATTCCCCGTGTTCGTGAGACTTAGCCGTCGTTGTTGAACGTTCACACTCGCGTTATACCAATGGCGTTGCGCGGTTAGTTGAATTCAACTCAACTCGCCACTTTGTCGAAAGTTCGGCGCCTGCAATTTACGCATTGGGAAGGCTGCTTTATCACGCCGGAACGGACGTCTGTGCATTTTCAGCAAACTTTGAAATCGTTCTGCTGGTCTGTTTTGTTGTTGTCACTTGATTAGTGTGGTATATATATTTAAGCCGCTAAATATAACTGGCACTTAATACCTGCTCTGCAACTGCCACCTTGCAGTAGCCACCTTCTTACTTTGTGCGATTTTCTAGCCGCGTTCGCGCAGCAGATTTCATACGCCGGAAAACCGATATACTCATAAAAAGAGAGTGCAAGCATGACGCGAGAGCTGGAAGAATGAAACGAGAAGTTCATCTTTCTTCACAGTGGCTAAAGCTCAGCTGGCTGCCTCGCGTCTTAATCGGCGGGTGATACTCCAGTGGCACGAAGGACTTGACCCTAACCTTCTCAGGAAAAAGTGCCATGGCCGTATAATTTTTTTTTTTCGCACGCCGCAAACGTTTGTTCACGAAAGTATACACGGCTCCTACTGCAAGCATGCCATATCAAAACCATCATATGATTCATAGTCCACAACGCAGAACATCGATAGCGTGCACGGCTTCATTTCGGAGTGCATGTGGACCATTATTCATTTTTAACATGACAGAATGAGACCTCGAGGTATACGTCCTACACGGTGTAATCGCGACTTGGGAAATGCATTTCACTTTGAGTCGGGCGTCGTTGTCGTCGATCGTCTGCTCTTCACCGTAAACGTGATTGACGAGCCTTCCTCCTGTTATCAAGTTCGCTTTTCGGAAGCTTCTGTCCAGCTTGAAGATCTTTTTGAAGCCGCGCTGTAGGCGGTGCATTGTGAGGCCCGCAAGTGCACCGCGAGAGCTTTGCACGGAGAGAAGGGAAAACTCGCATTGTTTGCCCCCTGTTTCTATTTTTATGCCAGAGATGGCGTTACCTGTCAAGAGTAGCAGCGCCACTAAGCGATGCTTGGGGAGCCTATGAAGAAGGTTTTCATCGCCTGTCTCGTGTTACTCAAGATGGCAGAAAAGGCCCGATCTTTTTTTTTTCGTTTCGTTTCGTTTCCTCAAAATTATGGCACTTACCCACTCTGGGGGCTTGTCCAAGACTGCGTGTCGTACCTTCTCTCTGATAACTTCAATAATGCGTATTAATAATAATAATAATAATAATAATAATAATAATAATAATAATAATAATAATAATAATAATAATAATAATAACTAAAAGAAAGGAATTTAAAAAAACGACATGACAGCTAATATATTAAAAAAACATGGTTGATCCCTCTGTCATAGGAATCGGTATAACACGAAAGTAAAACGTGTCTTCACAGACGTAGTTGAGCGCTTGTTGTGCATTGTTTCGCCCCGAGGGCGAAGGAATGAATGCTATAACAACAAGTTGTAATGTCACGCGAACAACGGCAAGCAGCTCCAAACTTCCAACGCGTTGCTCAAGCAGAAAGGACGCACGGACACACGATGAGCGCGAACTAACAACTGTCGCAGCTCGACAGTTAAAGCGCGCTGGTCAAATACAAATGAGGACGCACGAAACGAAGGCACAAGTATACACAGGATGAGCGCGATCTGTCACAGTTGTAACTTATTTGTTTGTGAGCAGCGCGCTCCTTTCGCAAAAGCGGCCGCTGCAGTGAGCGAAATGACCTTCGTGCTCTCTGTAACTTGAACGCAAACTTGCGGTGAGAGCGCAAGACGTACAAGATAAGCAGGCGCGCAGGAGCGACCACGCCCTGTAGAGACACACGCTCATCTCAACGCGGGGGGCGACGACAAATAACGAAAACACGCTTATGTACCCTGATCTCGGAGTACCGCCACTGGCAAATTGTGTATATAAATAGCACGCCGTTAGCATGATGAAGATGCCGTTTGTGGCGGAGTCGTTTCGCGTTGCGCGCTGGGATCGCGAGGTCGCAAGTTCGATTCCAGGTGTCGGAACTTTTTCTTCTTGTTTTTTCATTGCCATATGTTCGTCTTTATATTTTACAACGTCATATCCGTGACGGAAATGCGTCAGTGGAGCCGTGGTGGACCCCGGCATAAAACACTTTCGTGTTAAAATTGTACAATTTCGAGCAGACCAGACAGCTGTATTCCTCTGACCCGAACAATTTGGAATGATTTTTATAAAGAGGTGACGTGTATGTCTTCCTCATCGTCACAGGGCGAACAATAATAATATTTGCAGTCGGGCTACCAGGTGCGTTTTCGCTGTAGAGTGACTTTCTTCTGGTTAACCTCCCTGCATTTCACTTAACCTTTCTCTCTCTCTCTCTCTTGCCGACCCACGAACTTGGTTAATCCCAACGGTTCATTAAAGCCTTTCTCAATTATTCGATTAGGTCGGTCCAGATCTCCTAATTGGTGTTTGGCGCCCGTGTGTTCCCATCATTTTTAGTAGACCAGTGGAGAGTAGTGGGGTTTGCCCAGTTTCTGTGGCACATGCGCGCTAGGAGCTTTCGCGCACATAGGACGGACAATTTTTTCCTTCGCCTAGCCATATAGAGCTTCGCTGCAAAATAAAATCCTAGAACACCAGCGTCGACAACGACGACGATACTCCCCGTCCCACTCTCGGCTAGGTGTTAAAGAAGCGTATGAGTGGCGCCGCCTGCAGAAAAATACATATCCGCACCTGCGTTTCAAACATGCCATTCACCCAACCGCATACGCGGGTGCTTGCCCGTGGTGTGGAGGACAGCCAACTCTTTCTCACATTACGTGGGAATGTGAATTAAGGCCCCCCCAAGATTAACTCGCCTCAGATTCCGGCGCGAAAATTCAGGACGGAGCAGTGGGAGACCTTGCTCGCCAGCGAGGAAAAAGAGGCCCAAGTGGCTCTCCTCGAGCAGGCGCGGCGGGCTGCTGAGGCCAGTGGAGCCCTGGACTAGGGGCCCCACCCACCTGCCCGCAGGCGCTGGCCACTAAACGACGACTTCAGTATTAAAGCGGTAACCCTAAAGATGAATGTTATTCGCATGATGCCTAGCTAAGAGGTACCGCAGTCACGAAGCTCGAAGAATGCGACCCAAAATTTATTTCGCCGACGAAAACGTTTCTCGAAATTCTTTCCCGCCCAAGTGAAAGACAATATTCTCACCCTAAAAATTCCAGATTTGTTCATTGAAACGGTCAAGAGAACGGGTTTCCTTCCTCTGCTTATGAATAAGAGGAGAACATTTCAACGCAAGGTTCATGTTCAGTACATGTTGCACAATACATATTGAACATACTGACTCCCTCTTACTAAGTGGTACCATAAAAAAAGTTCCGCAGATCCCACGTACCGCGGGAATCGATGTTATGCAAAGCATGCGGAGAGAAAGTGGCTGTGGTGTAATTTTATTGCGCGAAACGTTACGGAATGACGCTAAAGATGTATAGAGATGTTGTACGCACAGACATGTTGAACAGTCGCATATGTTTTATATAACCAGTTGTTTACAGTTGCGTAACGATTCGAACCGCAACATGGGTACTACCAACACCAGAAGCGGTAAGCTGATATGTAGCGCTTGTGCTTGCGAGGATGGTAGCCCTGCATAGTGCTACGTAGACCAACTTCAGTGGATGGCACTTAACTACAATTCACATTAACCCGACGTGGCGCCTGTATCATAGGAGTACATATGTAATGTTTACAAAATTAGACAGCCAGCAGTGCAACCAAAATTGACGTTTCAGCAACATTATGCCTGCGTGGGGACTTTTTCCAAAGCAGTTTCGAGACCTGGCGTAGCTTTGTGGTATAATGATTGCCACGCAGAATGCTTGGGTTCGATTCCTGCTGGGACGCTGATTTTAAATGCGAAGCATTTCTTAGCGAACCCAAGGCACTTTCCGCGTTTCTATCTACATATCTATCTAGCCGCCTACGTCTGGGTGCTCTCGTGATCGCCTTCTTCGCTTGGTGTACACCAAAATTGGTATGGGAGGGTAAGAGCATTTGACGAATATGGCTGTCTGGTCGTGACATGAATATCGTGACAGTCATGTTGCGTACGTCGTCAAACCCTTTCCTCCAGACACGTGTGGTCTGCTATGCTACGTATGTTCGCAAAAAATATTCTTGCATTCCTGCAGTCGGCACGCATCAACAGGGGCGTAGCCAAGGGGGGGGGGGGTGGGGGGGGGTTCAACCCCCCCCCGAAATTTTTCAGTTTTGCTTGCGTATATAGGCATGCACACATACAAACGCACGCACGAACATACATAAAGTATGGTTGAACCCCCCCCCCCCCGAAAAAAATTTCTGGCTACGCCCCTGCGCATCAATACGCCTGGCCAAGTTATGATGACAATTTGCCTCGAGAAAATGCCACTGCAGTGCTCTCGGTCATCAAATGTAAATTTAGTACAAGCTATGCTTCGTCCGCGCTATGTGTCCGAATGAATTAATACGAAGGATCGAGTGCGCCAATAAAATTCAGTTTTCATGCATACACGCAGAGTTCAGTCGTGGATGAAACAAGAGCGAATAAAACAACTGCATTGCAATTCTGATAACGCGATATAAGCGTTCGCTCAGAATACCTGACACAAGGTACCTCTTCCCCCCACAAGATAGCCCCGCACATTGTTCGGCACTTTGGCAACTGATGTGTTTAACGAAGAAAGAACATTTCTTGTCGGGATTCATTTTAGATCCCACGGGGCATCCAAAAGCTTCTGCAAATTCTCTCGCATTTCTCGCTACCTTGTTGCAGTCGAAATTCACGGGGCCCTTTTTCCCAACGATCTTGCACGACATGTAGCAGAGAGTCATGAAGAAGGTCTTGTCTTCCGAGAGATACACGCTCAGGCCCAGTGGCTCGCTGCCGTCTCGCATGTGGGCCTGCTTCATGGCGGTGTAGGCAATAGTGTAAGCGGGAACTTCGGGGAAGAAGCTCTGGTGGTCTGCCGTGTCGTCTACCAGGCAGCGTTCCCAATCGTGGTATTCGAACATGGTGGAATTGGACAGGATGCTGTCCACCTCGGTTCCACTGGGCGTCCACTTCACACCTTCGCTGTCGAATGCGCGAACCAGGTGAGTCGCCATGAGGAAGAGCAGGCCACCGTAGAGCATAGCCTTCGCCCCGTTAGGATAGTATATGGGTGGCCCCACGGTGGCCATAGCCAGTTCGACCGTGTTCGAGACGTAATCGTAAGTGACGTACCCCGGCAGTGTGTTCCAGGGCAGCCTCATTGCTTCCTCGTACGAACCGGTCGCGTTCAACGATATTGTCGCCAGTCTCGTCGTCATCCAGTAGGCAGCGAAGCTTGTGGCGTTCTCTGGATAACCGGCGTACAGTTTGTCCAGCGCGTCTGCATTCACGACGTCGTTGGAAGGCCACAAAAGCTTCTTAGAGGTGGATATTTTCTCGGTCAGTCTCGCCTTGCTCTCGTCGTCCATCCAGTCCGAAGCGCCGACCCTATCTACTGCCGCCGAAACGATGTCTTCAAAGCCGTCGTCGATGGTCTTGATGTCTTGCACCGTGAACCGGAAGGCCAGGTCGAGCGCCGCGACAAGAACCTTGAACGATTCTACCACCTGGCGCCCGCAGAAGACGGGCAAGTACGCCGCAGCCTTGTCCTTGCTGCCGTACAGGTCGACGAGCATGCGGTAGTCTGCCACGGGCGCGTAGTACTGCACCAGTAACCACGTGAAGTGCATGCTCATCTGCTCGTTGTCGTACTTCCGCAGAAGCGCGTTGACCGTCGGCAGGAGGCGAACGTCGCTGACGGCGATTTCGTCGTCCAGGCCTAGCTGCCGACCGAGAGGGATGGACTTCTGGAAGTGGACGAGCCACTCGGTCGCCGAGGCGTTCGAAACGTAGGTCGACAGATCGCGGAATGGAAAGACTATCGGTTTTGGCGACGCGGCGGTGGCCATAGGGTTCAACGTTTCGAATATCCGCCCCTCCATTTCGCGCACTTCGTCGACGGCAGTGCTGTTTACGGCCGGTCGCGTACTACTCTCAGGATACATGTGGGAGAGAAATTGCTCCCAGTACTTGATGTAGACCGGCTTCACGACCCGGTGGTGGTAAAGCATTATCAGAATTAACCTGCTCGGCCGGATCTGGACGCGCCGCCTTTTGTCCGCGCTCGAAGGGCCTGGCGCCTCTAGCAAGTGGACCATGATCCAAAACGGGCATTGCCACGCGTAGGCGAGCCTTATGACGAACTCCAGCGCCGGTGCCAACTTTCTCAGCGGTTCAGGCCAATTCAGTCCTTGATTGTGGAGAAGGTCGACAAAGAGCGGCAACGCGGGTGCGTCGGAAGGGTACTTGCTGCGGCACCACACGTACATGGCGAGCGCCTTCCTACCCGCGGGAATCTTGTGCGTGCTGCCGCTTAAGATGTCTGGGAGCTGGTAGTACCAGGACAGCCGCAGTTTGTCCGTGACTGTCCTGAACGTCTCGCTGCGCTCGGAGCTGCCGCGCGTAGCCGAACAAACGAACGCTTGAAAGTCCTCGCAGGGGTCCAACGTCCAGTCGAGGTTCTCAGTGAGCAGCGCGGCGTGCTGACGGCAGTTCACTGTGCTGCACATCAGTGGTTGGTCCGCGGGGTGCTGACGCGAGCTCGAGAAGAAGAGAGCGAGGAAGCAGAGGAATGCGAGAAGCCCGCAAGCGAGCAATGCGAGTGCGAGTCAGTTTTTTCTCGCCGAAGAGGTGGGCCCCGGCGTTGTCGATACGGATGACGACGCGGCCGCAGATCCGCTTGGCTGAAATAAAGACGATATCGTGTTGGTGTAAAGTCTGTGCGTTTGGTCCGCCACTCACTTTTTTTCTTTTGCAAGCGGCTATTCTGAAGGGCAACAATCTTAACCTTGCAACAGCACGGCTATTTGGCCTATAGTTGGAATGGGCTCATGTTTAAGAAGCAATAAGAAAACGGGGACGAAGCGGAGATAGCGCCTGTGCTGTGTGTATTCTCCGCTTCTTCCCCGTTTTGTTCGTGCTTCTTAACCTTCTTGGGCGAGTTGGTTTACACGTATACAGAGGTTGTTGTACCGCGAGAGAGCAAGGTCAGAGGAGACACCACGAGCGCTCGAGGTGTGCTGTCCTTCTTCTGCCCGTGTTCTTTCGCTCTGCAATGATTCCCTCACTAACCTAGATGAAAATGTTCACCTAAGTCAACCTAAAGGTTGACTTGATGTTAATCTGATGCGTACATCGTGACATCGCAATCCAGGTGTTGAAGTGTGCTGAACGTGGCTGGTAGGTGCTTTGTCCCGTCTTAACGAGCTGTTCAATTCCGTTTTAAAGATTACGTTGCGGGCACCTCGGCGATAGTGTCCACCAAGTACTACCCTTACGGAATCAATCTCCGGCTACGTCACAACGCCCGTCGTAGTAGCGTAGGTGCTAAATTGACGGTAATTATTCACCGAGTTTAGTTTGCAGACGAAATGCGATAATTCCCTGCATGTAAGCTTTTCGTCATTTCTGGGCGCTGGTAATGTTCACAGATCTATCGACGGGCGCCTATATGTATAGTAGCAACTGCAGCAGCTTTTGAACCGATTTACCTTTCACTCTTAAAAAAAAGAGAGTCAAAAGGGAGTCACGTCTGCTTGACTCTCTTTGTGGCAGCCGATGACCACCTTTTTTTCTAAGGGGAGTCACAATGCTCTGGTCGACGCTCCTGAATGAAATAGATGACTCCCTTGCTCCAAGGGAGTCAGTGATGGTTCTGCATATACAGGGTGGGTTTTTTTTAAAAAAGAAAGCTTCACTGGCTGCGACCAAGATACAGTTCGCTGCTTTGGCTTGTGGTATACCGAAAAATTTTGGTTGAGAATATATAACATGGATTCGTAAAATGTGGAATTACGCACGTATTGTGTTATGGCTTCAGTTACGATATTGCTGAAACGGCGCTTCGAAAACGTCTACAAGTAAACAGGGTTCTTAAAAAATCTTGCCCCCAAGCGAAACATTCAGAGTTATGACAACGTTTAACAATGGCAGCGCTGACAAATTTGCGAATCTTCGCACGTTTGCAAGCGAGGTTTGTAGATTCCTACGACAGCATGTATGGCAGAAAACATACATTTATTAGTGAAATGGACGTGCATGGTGTTGAACGCACTGGCGATCGGGAACACATCTAACTCGACGGCCGTAAAAACATGTGCCGCAAAGCTGGCATGATAACCGCGCAGACCGGTTATCAAGGCGACGCTTTACCGCGTCTCCTAAAGAGCGACAATACTACCAGAATTATAGCTCGCGTGGTCATCATTTCTGCCCGCCACAGCTAAACTATATCTTCACGATAATCCGCGCGGGCCACCAAATCGCTCAGCAAACGTTGAGCACAGCTAGGCACGCACACACGGCCTCACCGCACTCTCCCTAGCCCCTAGAGCAGGGGATGCACGTTCACCTGCGCCCCCTCCCACCGTACAGCCCTTACAGACACACACAGGGCACGCTTCGCCTCCTCCACCCTGATATTATTCAATAGAGCTTTAACTATGCATGCATGTGTGTTCTATAGCACCAAAACAAAACCGAAACCATTTAGGCGTTCGTGGAGGCTACTTTAATCCAAAGCCTAAGCCATCAATACGAGACAGCCATTTTGGCGTCGTTAGACGGCATTGTTCGTGATCCGTCTCGTTGTGGTCGTTCTTTAGTCCGCCAGAATAATCTGTGTCGTCAGGCGTGATTGCAAGTGATTGTTTTGCGTGACTTTCTTCGTGCTATGCATTCGTGGCGTAGTATCGTATCGTCGGCTCGCTCTTGCCGTGTCTGGCTGATCGTTTTGCGTGACTTTCCTTCCGTGCTATGCATTCGTGGCGTAGTATCGTGTCGTCGGCTCACGCTTGCCGTGACTGGCTGAAGCAGTGTCACTCAGTGTTTGGGAAAAGCAGCCTCCGGACGGAGAAGTCCCTGCAGTAAGCTTCGTTTCGTCGTGAACTTGCCTGAGCAAGATGGCAGCGCACTCCATGGCAGCGCATGACGGATCCCAGTGGCACCGATAGACGAAGCCTGTGGACGACGCTCCTACGGTCGTTATAGATTTCAGGTGAGTTCTGCCGGCTTCTGCCTAGAACTCTTTTATTCGCTTCACACGTAGCTTTGCCACTTGTCTTTCTGATGTTCCAGTTGCACGGATTTTGCTATCGTGTTTCAATGGCTTGGCAACGACGAAAACCGCACTGGACTATCCAGTAGCGGGTAAAACGGAGTGGTGCGCGCCAATATCGTGTTTCCTTATTCCATACATGCCAGAAAAACATGAAATTGCGAGTTGAAATCTCGGTTGCAAGTCGAGTGTGGTGACACGTAGAGCAACGTTGCACCGATATATATTTGAAGGGTAAGTAAGATCAGCTGATCAAAATCAATCTAATGCACCCGGCCCGAACATGCCTGATATCCAGATCATGATTTTGGCTCGTGAAACTCTAGAATTTAGTGTTTCTTTCCTTTGCTACCCAGACGTTGAAGCACGTTTAATACGTATTTATTCGCTGCATATTCGAACTTCTCGCCGTGTTTGCTTGTTTGTGTGTGTGTGTGTGTGTGTGTGTGTGTGTGTGTGTGTGTGTGTGTGTGTGTGTGTGTGTGTGTGTGTGTGTGCGCGCGCGCGCGCGCGTCCGTGCGTGCGTGCGTGCGTGCGTAACTGCTATAAAACTTTGATGCAATAGCTTTTGTAGCACGGTTTCATTTAATTGAAACAGTGGTGACTTGATCTTATGATGCTAAAAATTATCATGCAACAAAGGTAAATGTGAGTTCACTTCAAAGTTGTAGTTTTTTTTTTTGTCCACAAACTGCATACGAGCATAACCTCATCCTCCTGTGATACTTGCTTTGTCTAATGTGGTGTGGTGCTAGTACCTAATAGTAAACACAACACCGGCTAGTAATAATGGCAGTAAACATACTGCTCAAACGCTGTGTTTCGTGGATATTGGATGCCTTTGTTATACCAGCCGTGGTTCAGTTCGTTATTATTTTCAACACAAAGATACAGTCTACAGTGATGTTGTGGGCAGTGGACAAAAATCCTTTAAAATGGACTTGGAAGCGTTACGCTGCGAAGCCCAAGGACGCGGGTTCTATTCCTGACCCTGGCAGCTGCATTTAGAAGGGGGCGAGATGCAGAAACTCCCATGCCCTCTGATTTGTGCACGTTGAAGAACTCCAGGTAGTTGAAATTAATCCGTGATCTCCCACTATGTAGCACCGCTTAATCGCATTGTGCTTTTCGCTCATAAATCTCTAGCAAATATTGCTTCGTCATTATACCTCGAAACACTCGCTGTATCCTATTTGAATTCTATTCGCCATACTCTGCAATGAATATTTAGCACTTTTTACAGCAGGGTACCTCATTTGACATTCTTTTACAATGCACCTTAATTGTCCCAATTTCGTGCCATAATCAGCTGTTGTTTTTAATATGTATATAAGTCACTTCAGCACTGTTCCTTTTTGTTTGACCGCTTCTCATCACCTCGATTGTTTGAGGTTTGAGGTGATGTTTGTGCTGCACAGTTTGCCCGAGTTTGCTCCCAACCCTCTATACTGGTCAACGCTGGCTGGTGGGTTGTCCTTCCAGACAAACGGAAAAACGAGACCTTTGCCTGTTGATATAGATCTGAAGAAAAAATGGCACATTAGGCCTTTAGAATAGCTGCACCTTCGTGCAGCTGTTCTGAAGCCAGGCACTAGAAGGGCACGCTCACAATGATGCGACAGAAAGAAGGCAGTGAAGGCAAGCCTAGTCTTGTCGTACATTCGCCATATTTCGTGTAGCTGTATACACATTTTGCCGTTTTCTTCGTTAAACTAATAATAACATTTGGCGTTTAACATCCCAAAACCACGATATGATTGAGAGACGCCGTAGTAGAGGGCTCTGGAAATTTCGACTACCTGGGGTTCTTTAACGTGCAGCTAAATCTAAGTACACGGGCCTCAAACATTTTCGCCTCCAACGAAAATGCAGCCGCCGAGGCCGGGACTCGATCCCGCGACCTACAGGTCTTCGTTAAAATACTGCTAGTCTAGTGGTTATGGTGCTCTACTGCTGACCCGCAGGTCGCGGGATCGAATCCTGGCCGCCGCGGCCGCATTTTCGATGGAGGCGAAAATGGTTTAGACCCGTGTGCTTAGATTTAGGTGCACGTTAAAGAACTCCAGGTGGTCGAAACTTCCGAAGCCCTCCACTACGGCGTCTCTCATAATCTTATCGTGGTTTTGGGACGTCAAACCCCAACAATTATTATTATTATTAAAATACTGCTGCCATGCTATACAGGGTGATTTTTTTTCAGACAGTACATATCTTTTATAAAAAAACTCTATGACAGTCACGCTCCAGTAGTACTCTAGTTCGAGGTGGAAATATTCTGCCGCAACAAAAAATGCGTTGACGGGACTAATTAACAAAAACCCGTTAACTAATTTTTATTGACTTGAGGGCAGTTGTTTATATTAGAAATTTGTAGTGCGTGCCGCTTTATGGTATACCCATTTTTCAGAAATCATGAAAGTTTTACGTAACTCGAGATATTTATTGTGAAATTTTAAGGGCTAAATCAAAACTGATCGTGTCCGACACACAGAAAACGCGGTTTTTCTGTTACGTCAGACCGGAGCTGCCCGCGACAAGGGAGTGACGAAATTTGAATGAAGGCGCGTCGTGGTCGTACCTTTTCGTGAAAACTGGCAAGTCATCTAACTTGCGTCAGCGGATCGCCTTACCTTTGCATGTGGCGTTTGGTGCTCATTTGTTTCTTTCGAGATGCGCGCATCCGAAACGGCAGTAATATCAACCTTTTCTTTCTATGTTTACAGATAAGTACCACACATCGCACCCAAATAATAAGCTGTTTACTTGTGTATTTCTGAATGCTTGCAGATTTTCCTGATCACATTCTGCTTCGGCCCACCTTCATTAAACTATCATCACCTTCTTTTCACATGTAGCTCCAACCTTACGTAACAGAGAAGCGACGTTTCCTGCACGTCAGGCGCTATCAGTTTCGATTTCGTCCTTGAAATTCAAGGATGAATATCACGAATTACGTGTAACTTTCGCGATTAAAAAAAATGTGTATGCCATAAATTGGCACGCGATACAACTTTCTAATATAAACAACTGCCTCCAGGTCAGGAATTAAAAGTTAATTAATGAGTTTTTGTTAATTATTCTCTTCATTGCCATTTTAGTTGCAGCAAACTATTTCCTTCTTGACATAGAGTGTGTGCGCGAAAACATCTTGAGCGTGACTATTATACAATTTTGATAAGAAATATGCGTTCTCTAAAAAAACATCCTTCTAATTGTACGGAGGTCATGCAGCGGAAACAGTTGCAGCTGGCTAAGGGAGTAACAGACCCTCAAAGTACAGCAAAGTTAATGAGTATCCCTGGTTTTGTTCATTGCCATGACACTTCATGGAATCTGGTGTGTGAGCGCTGCCCTTGTCAGATTAAAAGGTGATCGATCTGTCTGTCATCATGTGTTTATTTTTGTGCACTTGACTATTTCAGGTTGCTTCAAGACTGCACATTGAAGCTCTACAGCTGCATTTGACCAGGAAGCCTCCTTGGAAACTTCGTGTCTCGAGGTAGTCAAGACGTGTCCAAGAATTCGGAATAGCCACGCTTAAGGTCTGGCCGTGAGTGGTCTCGAATCAGTGCAACCTGCTGTCCTTTTCGCCAGAATGCCACCTGACCCTGATATGGTCTGGGAACACGACACTGCCAAGCTCATGCACGCAAGCTGTGTCACCTATTGGGGTCCTGTATCTCAGATGACTACATGAGAATCCTGTACTACATGAGAACTACACATGTTGCATGTTTTGCGCTGTATGCCACATAAAATATGTAATGGATGTCGCAAAGAAGTGCTTGATGGCTGGCCATTGATTCCTATTCATAAAAACTGACTGCTGGCTATGCTAATGTTTATGCCAGGTCTAGTATATTGCCGCATTTGACAGTAATGAACGATGTTAGCCAAACTATTGCTTTTCATATCTCACTCATTCTGACAGTAGTGTGTCTCGCTGTATTTCTGGACGGTGTTTCTGTATTTCAGTTCTGTACAGAACTCTCCATACCACCGCTAAATATATATATATTTATATATATCATACCTTATATATATAAGGTACTTGACACACGACGTACGTTTTAGCATTAGCATAGTGCTAAAACGTACGTCATGTGTCAAATGCCTTCCTACAGTATCAGGACCTTCGTGATATTTCTGTAGCTCTTATATTTAAGGGTCATTCCATGCCAAGTGTCCCAGACGTGGCGCTCGCACATCGCAGCTTTTGCTGATAAAATTTGTGCCTTTTTCCTGTGCCACATGGAGCATTGTGGCAAAACATTCTTGCTCGAAAAAATTTTTGACGGTCCCCCTCGAATTTCGCTTCTATTTATTAAACTGTACCTAATAGAAAAATGTGTGTAAAATCTACTTTTGTGTGTTGAGCTTCTAAACTGCGCTTGCGCTATCGCAGAGGTTCTGTTTAGTTGTCCCATTCATTATTTCCGAATTTTTGTGTTTCACTACCAGCTCGTAATTCAAGAAAACGAATACGAATGACTTACGAATAGTTTCACTACTATTCGTAAGTCAAGAAAACGCAAGGCGTTGTTTTGCGGCATTTCATGCGTGACTGCGAGCGGTTGCAGGAAACGCGTGAACAGATCAAGTACGTTTGAAGAATCATTGCCAAATTCGCCTGGACTTGATTCTAGAAAGACAACGTAGTCGTCTACATATCTAAACACCTTCTTTACATTTGTGCCTGTTAGCTCTGTTTCTAGTTTCTAGTAACAGGCACAAATGTAAGAAGGTCTGTTGATCTGTTCACGCGTTTCCTGCAACCGCTCGCAGTCACGCATGAAATGCCGCAAAACAACGCCTTGCGTTTTCTTGACTTACGAATGTTCTTCGAGCGAGACCAGGTCTGCTGGTCGTACGAGCCTAGGGCCAATAAGCCGCTTCTGCCGTTTTCTTCGGGCCACTCCAAGCTAGTTAAAAGGGGTATTGCAAAATTAACCCTAATGAATGCGCTTCGCCGCTCATGTCCTCACAAGTGTTCGTGTAGTTTCCAGGCGCAAGCTGACTGCCTGAAAAAGGCGGGGTTTCCTCAGTATGTCGTCACATCTGTGGCGGAGGGTCTTCTCAAGACTGTCAAACATGCTCGCGAGGGTGAGGAGCAGGCTTCACCAGAAACGGAGCCTGTCAAGCAGAAATGCGCCGTCATACCGTACCTTCACGATGTCTCACATAGGCTGAAAAAGATAGGAAACAACGCCAACATAAGAGTCGTCCTTTCAGCACCAAACAAGCTTTATAATCTGTGCAAGGCCTCCTACAGTGGTTCTGAAAAACCCAGGTGCCAAAAAAAGCACAAAGAAAGCTTTGTTAAATGTGAGAACAACATCGTTTATGAGTTACTGCTGTCCTGTGGCAAGAAATACATAGGGCAGATGGGACGGTGTGCCAATGACAGGCTGCGTGAGCACGCAAATAACGTGCGAACTGGAGGTGTGGGACATGTGGCTTTCCACTGCAGGAAGTGTGGGTGCGATCACATGTATTCGCAGTGCACTGCGACAGGAAGGAGCCAGGCACAAACAACACGCGAGATAATTGAAGCGGCGAAGATTGCAAGTTTGGGAGACATGTGCATTAGTGCACCTTCAATTGACCTATCCAAAAAGAACTAGACTTTCTAAGCAAGGCCCACAGGGTGACTAGACGATAGTGGTAGTCAGGAATGACCGCTTGATCTCTTAAAGAAGAAAAAAATCCGGTATCAGGTTGTTTGATTGCTTATCATGCATACTTATTTGTGGTTTTACATGAAGCCTTCCTGTACAATGCACCTGCGTGCGTTGCTTTTTGTTGTCTATATATATATATATTGCCACGCCCACTTCTTGTTTTATTTTGATGTTTTTTGGGTTTGACCAGCAAGGGCGGTTATCAACGCTCGAGGCTGTCCGCGAAGCAGTGTTCGAGAAACTTCTCGATTGTAGTAGATCGTTTTGTTAAGATTTCGCGTCGCACGCGAATGTTCCAGCTTTATCGAGATATAACGCCGCCACCAGCGATATCGCTGGAAAGTTCGATAGCACCTGTATAAAAAACCGACGCACCTGACCGCTTGTCAGTTGATCGACGGACGACGCCCTGTTCGCCGCTATCATTGTACAGCGTGTATTGCTGTAGTTCTAGTTCTCATTTTCCCGGCCACAAGTTCGGCCAAATAAACAGTTTCATTCTGAAAACGCCGACTGCTGTCTTCGTCGACGTCACGACCACGTGACATCTGGTGGAGGTGCTGCTTCTTCCATGATCCGGACGCCCCCGTCAAACCGCGAACCCAGCCCACGTCGCGAAGACACCGACACCATCAGCGGCAGTCGAGCCAGCCGCAGACTGGAAGGACTACCCCCACAATACGGACCCCTACCGGACAAGACCAGGATCACAACGAAGAAGACAACAGCCACAATGACAGCCGCTGTGGCGCCTGCAACGGTCGTCATGCATCAACCGAGGGAGCCGCCGACATTCCGCGGATCACCATGCGAGGATCCAGAAAGCTGGCTGGAAGCATACGACCGGGTCTCCACGTTCAACAAGTGGGACTGCGACGAGAAGCTACGCCATGTCTACTTCGCCCTTGAAGATGGCGCAAGGACCTGGTTCGAGAATCGAGAGTCCACGCTAACATCATGGGACCTCTTCCGCGCCGGATTTCTCAACACCTTCACGAGCGTCATCCGGAAAGAAAGGGCTGAAACCCTTCTCGAGACCCGTGTACAGCTCCCCAATGAGAACGTCGGACTGTACACCGAAGAAATGACTCGCCTATTCCGCCATGCCGATCCAGCCATGTCCGAAGAAAAGAAAGTTCGCTTCCTGATGCGGGGAGTGAAGGAAGAACTCTTCGCCGGACTTGTGCGCAACCCACCGAAGACGGTCTCGGAATTCCTTTCGGAGGCCACCACAATCGAAAAGGCACTAGAAATCCGCACTAGGCAGTACAACCGCCGCATTCCTACGACGACCTACGGGGAGGTTCAGGCGCTGCAGTCTGATGACCTGCGTGACACCATCAGAGCGATTGTGCGGGAGGAGCTGCGCAAACTGTTACCTTCGCCGCAGCATCAAGTGGATTCAATCGCCGACGTTGTCCGCGAGGAAGTCCGGCAATCGCTTGGAATTCCCGCATCACCGCAGGCTCAGCCGGAAGCCATGAGCTATGCTGCTGCAGCCCGACGCAACGCCCCCCCCTCCTCGCCCACGTCTAGACGCCGCGCCGCCGCAGCAGTTCCGCCGCCAGGCACCGCCGCCACCACCACCGACGCCATACCGCCGGCCAACAGGACAACGCTGCGCCCCCCGAAAGACCGACGTTTGGCGTGCCCCTGACAACCGACCGCTCTGCTATCACTGCGGGGAAGCCGGCCACACATACCGCCGATGCCAGTATCGACAGATGGGGCTACGCGGATTCGCCGTCAACGCGCCGCGCCCGCAGCCAGGCGAACGGCCTCGCGACATCGACGACTACCTCACCGGAACACAGTGGGAAGAACGACGACCTTCCCGCTCGCCGTCGCCCGGCCGCTACATGTCACCGCACCGCCGGCAGTACACTGGCCCAAACCGGGGCCGGTCGCCTAGCCCGTATCCGGGAAACTAAGGGCAGCAACCGATGGAGGTGCGGTTGCTGTACGACGAAATGCCGAAGATCCTCCGCGGCCGCCGACGACGACAACGCGACGAGACCTTCAGAACACGATGCAAACCGGATGGAGCCCTCACGACGAAACTTCGCGGCCCGAAGAAAACCTGACGACGCAACGTCGAAACAGCGGGACAAATCGACGAAGCCGTGATCCGACGCCACGACATAACCGCAACGCAAGACGACGAACTAGCGACCTCGATGTTCTTATCGACGGCCACAGCGTCACAGCTCTCGTCGACACCGGAGCCGACTATTCCGTCGTCAGTGGGCCATTCGCCACCAAGCTGAAGAAAGTAAAGACTGCTTGGAGTGGACCAGAAATCCGGACAGCTGGAGGCCACCTGATAACGCCGATTGGTGTCTGCACGGCGAGAGTCACCATCAATAACCGCACTTATCCTGCGAGCTTTGTAATCCTACAAAACTGCTCCAGGGATGTGATACTCGGAATGGACTTCCTAAGTAACCACGGCGCCGTTATCGACCTGAGGTCTGAGTCGATAACACTAACCTCAGACAAAGCGCTCCCGCCCCACGCGACGCCAGGGAACCATGCACTGAATGTGATAGAAGAGCAGGTGACCGTTCCGCCGCGCTCCAGCGTCATTATTTCCGTCGGCACCGAAAAACCTGCGAACCTTGAAGGCGTAATCGACGGCGATCAGCAACTACTCCTGGATCGTCAAATTTGCGTCGCAAGAGGTATCGCCGAGCTGCATGACGGTAAAGCAAAGGTACTGCTGACAAACTTCAGCCACGAATATAGGCACCTCAACATGGGTACGACGGTTGCCTACATCGACGAATGTGTAGCCGCCAGCGGTGCTTTCGCCCTCTTCGATGCTGTCGAACCTGCTTCGACGAATAGAGGTCCCGAACGGGATTTTGACGTCAACCCGAGCCTTCCGAAGGTCAAGCAAGACCAGCTCAAAACCCTGCTCCTGCAATACAAGGACTGTTTCTCGTCGTCATCGCGGGTCCGACAAACGCCCCTTGCTAAGCACCGCATTATAACAGAAGAAAATGCTCGACCACTACGTCAGAGTCCCTACCGGGTTTCGACGTGGGAACGGGAGGCCGTGAAGAAACAGGTCGACGAAATGCTACGCGACGACATCATCCAGCCGTCGAAGAGCCCGTGGGCATCCCCCGTGGTGCTAGTGAAGAAGAAGGATGGGACTCTTCGTTTTTGCGTCGATTATCGTCGCCTGAACAAAGTCACGAAGAAGGACGTGTATCCCCTTCCCCGGATAGACGACACCCTGGATCGATTACACAACGCAAAGTACTTTTCGTCGATGGACCTCAAGACCGGTTACTGGCAAATAGAAGTCGACGAGAGAGACCGAGAAAAGACTGCCTTTATAACGCCAGACGGCCTGTTTGAGTTCAAGGTCATGCCTTTTGGTCTTTGCTCGGCACCTGCGACTTTTCAACGGGTTATGGATATAGTACTGGCCGGCTTGAAGTGGCAGACGTGCCTCGTGTACTTGGACGACGTCGTGGTGTTTTCCTTAAACTTCGACGAACACCTTCGGCGCCTTGAAGCTGTACTTCAAGCAATCAAGACCTCCGGACTCACTTTGAAGCCTGAAAAGTGCCGCTTCGCGTACGAGGAGCTCTTGTTTTTGGGTCACGTGATCAGCAAGGATGGTGTTCGCCCGGACCCGCGGAAAACAGCTGCCATCGCTGACTTCCCGACGCCCACCGACAAGAAGGCCGTACGCCGTTTTCTCGGCTTGTGCGCCTATTACAGACGTTTCGTCAAGGAATTTTCACAGATCGCCGAGCCACTGACGCAACTCACGAAGGCCGACGTCGAATTCAGGTGGGAAACGTCGCAAGTTCAGGCATTTCAAGAATTAAAACGACGCCTGCAGACGCCTCCGATACTTGCGCATTTCGACGAGCACGCCGATACGGAAATCCACACCGACGCAAGCAGCGTAGGACTCGGCGCCGTCCTTGTGCAGAAGACCGACGGATTGGAAAGGGTCATCAGTTATGCTAGCCGGTCGCTATCAAAGGCAGAAATCAACTATTCCACAACAGAAAAGGAGTGTCTGGCCATCATCTGGGCTACATCGAAGTTTCGCCCCTACATCTACGGCCGGCCCTTCAAAGTTGTGAGCGACCACCACGCCTTGTGTTGGCTAGCCAACTTGAAGGACCCTTCAGGTCGCCTCGCACGGTGGAGCCTAAGACTTCAAGAATTCGACATAACCGTCGTTTACAAATCCGGAAGAAAACACTCCGACGCCGACTGCTTGTCTCGTGCCCCCGTCGACGCACCGCCGCAGGACGACCACGACGATGACTGCTTCTTGGGAACCATAAGTGCCGACGACTTTGCTGAACGACAGCAAACCGACCCAGAACTCAGGGGCCTCGTGGAATACCTCAGGGGCAGGACCGCCGTTGTTCCAAAAGTATTCAGGAGGGGATTGGCGTCATTTCTCTTGAAAAACGACGTCCTCGTAAAGAAGAACTTCTCTCCGGCCCGGGCCGACTACCTCATCGTTGTACCTTCGGCACTGCGACCAGAGGTTCTGCAGGCCCTGCACGACGACCCGACGGCTGGCCACCTCGGCTTTTCCCGCACGCTCGCGAGGATACAGGAAAAATACTACTGGCCACGCCTTTCTGCCGACGTCGCCCACTACGTTAAGACTTGCCGAGATTGCCAGCGACGGAAGACACCGCCGACTAGGCCAGCGGGACTTCTGCGGCCAATCGAACCACCTCACCGGCCGTTCCAGCAAATCGGGATGGACCTACTGGGGCCGTTCCCGACGTCGACTTCCGGCAACAAGTGGATCGTCGTAGCAACTGACTACCTCACCCGCTACGCCGAGACAAAGGCCTTGCCCAAAGGCAGTGCCGCCGAGGTAGCCAAGTTCTTCGTGGAGAACATCGTCTTGCGTCATGGCGCCCCAGAGGTCCTCATCACAGACAGAGGTACCGCCTTTACTGCGGACCTAACTCAGGCGATCTTAAAATACAGCGAGACGAGCCACCGCCGCACCACCGCCTACCACCCGCAGACCAATGGCCTCACCGAGCGTCTAAATAAGACCATCGCCGACATGCTGGCCATGTACGTCGACGTTGAGCACAAGACGTGGGACGCCGTCCTTCCGTACGTGACCTTCGCTTACAACACGGCCGTCCAAGAAACGACGCAGATGACGCCGTACAAGTTGGTCTACGGAAGGAGCCCGGCTACGACACTGGACGCCATGCTACCGAATGTCACCGACGAAGAAAACCTCGACGCCGCCGCTTACTTGCAACGTGCCGAGGAAGCTCGACAGCTCGCCCGCCTGCGCATCAAGACCCAGCAGCACACCGACAGCCGTCGCTACAATCTGCGACGACGCTTCGTGGAATACCAGCCTGGCGACCGCGTCTGGGTCTGGACGCCGATACGCCGACGTGGCCTCAGCGAAAAACTCCTTCGGCGATACTTCGGACCCTACAAGGTTCTTCGACGTCTCGGCGCTCTTGACTACGAGGTCATCCCGGACGGCATTACTAACTCGCAGCGACGCCGCGCACGACCTGAAGTCGTCCATGTCGTGCGTCTTAAGCCGTTTTTTGCACGTTAGCGAATCTGGGGACTCTACTTTTACCTTTGTAATTTATTTATGTATGCACTTGTTTTATTTTCTCTCTTCTTTGTTCGTTCACAAGCATCGGGACGATGCTTTTTCAGAGGGGGGCAATGCCACGCCCACTTCTTGTTTTATTTTGATGTTTTTTGGGTTTGACCAGCAAGGGCGGTTATCAACGCTCGAGGCTGTCCGCGAAGCAGTGTTCGAGAAACTTCTCGATTGTAGTAGATCGTTTTGTTAAGATTTCGCGCCGCACGCGAATGTTCCAGCTTTATCGAGATATAATGCCGCCACCAGCGATATCGCTGGAAAGTTCGATAGCACCTGTATAAAAAACCGACGCACCTGACCGCCTGTCAGTTGATCGACGGACGACGCCCTGTTCGCCGCTATCATTGTACAGCGTGTATTGCTGTAGTTCTAGTTCTCATTTTCCCGGCCACAAGTTCGGCCAAATAAACAGTTTCATTCTGAAAACGCCGACTGCTGTCTTCGTCGACGTCACGACCACGTCACAATATATATATGTACCACTGTAGAAAATAAAGCATATGTTGGAAGTCAGCGCTGTGTCCGCGTCGTTTTTCGTCCCTGTTCTTTTGCGCGCTCAAAAATGTCAAACACACACACACAGATATATATATATATATATATATATATATATATATATATATATATATATATATATATATATATATATATATATGTAAAATGCTTAACAATTGTGGTGACGTGGCTAAGGACTACGCATTATTCGCAGGATGTTGTGCCTATAGTTTAGGTGCTTACTGATAAAACAGTAGGTTGTCATTATAATGTGAACATGTATGAAATGGCATGAAGTGTTTAAAACCAATTCAAAGAATAATTTTACGAATCGCAGAAATTTCAGTTTGTTTATAGGATGAAGGCATGCAGACGTGAAAGAGAAGACACAGACAAACCAAACGCTAGCGTTTGAGCTGTCCGCATCTCTTCTGTTTCCGTGTTGCATGGCTTACTTTCTTCTAGAATCAACATTTTTTGTTGTTTTACGCGAGCGGAAATTGTTCTGAGACTCATCTATATAAACTTCGAGTAGTATTTTATTTCCCCCAGAGGAATCGAGTGCAGCACTGTAAAGTTGCTACAAAAACTTGTTGCGGCTGTCATGCATCCACCACAGTGTTCCTGTTTGAGTAAACCCGGTGGAAGTGCCTTGTTGAGTAACAAGAGGTAGCGGCACCAACTTTCGTCGATTGTCAGATAAGAACCCTAATGGTGTTCGCTCTGATTTGAAGTTCTTTTGAAATTCTTGATCAATCTCTATAAAACTTGTTTAGTTTATGTGTATTTGTACGCTGATTTTGAAAATGCAAATATTTTTCTACTATTATATGTCGTGTTAAGTATATCAAACATTTCATGTGCCATGTTAGGCCTGCACGAGTTACAAAGTAAGCATATCACAATAATATGAAATGGGAACTGTATGCAACATAACCAGAATGCATGTCCTAAACCCACTTAACAATAGTCATAGTATGCTGAACATTGACCAGTAAGTGTATGTCTAGCTGGTGATTCGCTCACGAGAGTTCAATATTACGTAACTTTTAACTCAAATGGGTTTAAAACGCGAGTTCGTATGTGGGCTAGTGGGTTCATGAACATTATGCCAGAACAGCGCAGTAAACTCCTTTAAAACTATTGCATACAGTTTTTATCCCCTAACTATAGCGATATGTCGATTTACTTTGTAACTCCAAGTTTGGAAAGGCTTGCTCATCAAGACACATGAAATTTTTATGTGTAAAAACTGCGTTTTCTTCCAGATAATTGCATATTTGAAATCGCCACATAAGTAAACCTAAACTCAGCAAGTTTCATCAATATCGACCAAGAAGAAAAATAAACGCATTATTTGTTGCAGAGTGTCTCATTGAGTACCACGAAGTGGTCACACTGACTCTTGCCAGGGGAGTCATGTACACCACTGTCCTTAAGGACAACGGAGTCAAAGGAACGCTCCAGTGGGGGTCAGCGTTACCATGGCAAAGGGGTCACCCTGACTACCTAGAGGTGCTAGCGGGAAATAAAAGGTAGTCACGTAGACTCCTGCGTTGGGAGTAACGTAGACTCTCTGCTTGTGAAGAAGGGAGTCGTTGGTCTGAAGAAGTAAGGGAGTCGTTTGACACCCCAAATTGTGAAGAAGGGAGTCGTTGGTCTGAAGAACGAAGGGAGTCGTTTGACACCCCAAAAGGTCATCATATGTGTAGCGAGGCGATTACCACCCAAAGGTAGTCAGTACAGACACCCTTTTTTTTAAGAGTGTTCAGCGACACTGTCTGCTCAATACCTAGCTTTTACTCCGCACTGAACAAAGGAGCATACAAGCGGCACATAGAATGACTTATCTCTACTGAAACGTCCCGTATATATGCCATTCCAATAACTTCATACCTTCCCATAAGATTTTTACGGAAATGAAAATGCGCGTATATGGACTATATAGAAAACATACGGACTCTATGTGGATTCTGTATGAAAACATAGTTATTGGAATGACATTCGGAGCGTTTCGGTGGGGATATCGAGAAATCTTCAGCTGAGGAGAATCAATACACTGCGTGGCTCTAGCAGCCAGTAATTTAAAAGAGTTTGACAATACTTTCAAAGGTTTTTGACACATAAGTTTCAGCCTTAATGAAAAAAAGCAGACAATGGAGCCAAGTGAGGTATGAGGGACGTTAATTGTACTGTTTTAAGTGTAAATTGTAGTAGTTGTGATATATATGTGAAGAAACTAAAGTGGGTGAAAAGTAAACTTGCCGCCGGCAGGGACCGATCCTGCAACCTCTGGATTACGCGCCCGATGCTCTTACCAATTCAGCTACGGTGGCGGTCGTCGCCTCCTTCACATTATCGGGTATTTATGCGCATCCAAACCTGGGAGTGTTAGTCAGCGCCACTCGTAGCCCTGAAGGCAAGTGTGGACACACTTTTTCTTTTTGCCAGGTGCCATCACATGACACGTGAACCTTTAACGTGCGGACAGCTGACCTGTAATCCGAAGGCTGCAGGTTCGGTCCCTGACAGCGGAAAGTTGTCTTTTCGTCCCCTTTACTTTCTTCACATCTATATCAGAATTCTCACATCTATGTCAGGGTTACTACAATACACTTAAATTAATACAATTAACGTCCCCTATACCTTTCTTGGCTTCGTTATCTTCTGGTCTTCATTAAAGTTGTGTAAAACAAACAAACGAGCCCTCAAAATTCCGTTGCTTCATTTACATGTAAGCTACCTCACTCGTGGGTTTATTATGGAGTTGCGAAAATATCTGTATTTTCTTTCCTCCAGCTTATATTTACTTCTACACTATAGCAGCGGAAGCAGTTCGGATATCAAACTAAAATGCCTTCACTTTGAGTCTGAGCTGTGTACCTTAATTCGCTGCTGATGTATTTCTCTGCTAAACCGGAGGACACGGGTTCGATTCCCAGCAATGGTAGCATGCGTTGCGATAATGTCAGAGTTCGGAAACCTGTGCTCTTAGGTATATCTGCGCGTTAAAGAACTGCGGCTGGTCATAGTTATTCCGGAGTTCTTCACAACGGCGAGCCTATAATACTGTAGTTTTGGCGCGTAAATCCCTTCGGTTTAGGCCTTCAGATTCTATGGACAGCTTGGACCGAGGAATAGCTCGAATCTTGGCGACTGTCTGACCAGGTTTTAACAATGGGTTACTTGTAAAAGAAACTAAAGTTTGATAGTAAAGTTCAAGGGGCTCGTTTCTTCGTTAGACACAGCCTAATGAATCCAAGGGACAATAGACCCTTTTCATAATTGTAAAGCTAGCTTTCCTGCCATGCAGTTTGCCCAAGTAATGGCGGCTAGTCACTTACTGCAAACAGCGTGTTTAAGCGCATTTTGCTTACGCTATGACGTGGAAAATGTAGACTAGGCTCTCTTGACATAAATACGCATAATAGACAAGCCTCAGCACGTGCAACTAGGACCTCGTCTCCACTCTAAGCAAGAGAGATGCCGCCATTAGTTGTTCAAATATGCAGCGCAGAGAAGCGCACTTGCGGATTATGAAAAGGGTCTATTAAGCCAAAAAAAGCATAGACGATGTTATTTCTACCTGTGGCGTAGTAATGAAGACATAAATTGAAATTAATTGAAGTAGAAAATACAGTATAGTATTTGGACATAAAATGAAGTGAATTGATGTAGAAATAGTGTTGTACGGCGTAATTACATAAAAATGGAACAATGGGGCCTAGTATGCCTACGCAAATGATAATTCGGCTCTTAAGGAGCAACGAGGGATAGACGCGCGCTGTGTGCGAGCCGGTATGGACCGGTCATGACTATGTTAACCTTTATAGCGCAATAAAAAACAAACTGGTGACGCTGATACACCGCTATCTTCAACCTTCCATTTCATTTTTGCAAGCGGTACATGTATATATGAAAAACTGCTTCGAAAAATAGAACATGCGTTGGAAGTTAGCGCTGTGTCCACTTTCGCACTCTTTCTGTGTTGTTTTATTTTGCTTTGTGTGATATAAAACTTGGCATGGATTACCAACGTTCCCAAGCCTTTGCTCTTTCACGGACATGCCTAATAGTTTCCACGCCGTTTTTATAAACTCGGTCGTCAGAGGGATTAACTGCAGTACCTTCGCTCTTGGTTCAATCGTTGACGCCCCGACCGGTGCTAGACGCTTGACATTTCGAAGACGAGAGAAAAAAACCCTGCGGCGCCTTAGATATAAACGTATGTAGGCGCGGTTGAGTGTGTGCTGACGTGCACTGCGTTTCACCGAGCCTATATTGCATAGTCTAGCGAGATTTGAAAATTATCGCGCGAACGTCGATCAAGAACAGCGCCATGGCCCAGAATTCTCTCTCGAGGAGAGGCAGGCGTCAAGGAAGCTTCCCTCACTCTTTTTGCTGTTCCTTAGGTTGCAGTCCCTTCCGTCCGAGGAAAGCGCCTTTTCTTTTAGATGCGAAGCAGCTTTTGCTCGGGGCTGTGTCCGGCGGTGGTGGTGGCGTCCGCGCTCCACTGCGCATGCGCCTACTCTCTCTCCCACTCTCCTCCTTTGCGTAGGTGTTCTCTCCTCTCCTCCCCCGAGCATCAGCCGTGGCGCAGCCTCTCCTCCCACGTGATGCAGCCGCGCCGCAACGAAATACAGCGTGTAACCCACTCTCTCCTCTCCCTCCCCCATTTCATGCGTATATAAGCGCGTGCGCTCGGTCGGCTTCCGTCATTCTCACTTCGCTCCCGTTCAGATGAGTTGTGACGTCAACGTCGGCGCCACTCGTTCACTCGGCACTAACGGAAAGCAACGCACAAACACAACGTAATGATAACAAAAAGACTAAATACAAATCTCACACACTAACGGAAATGCCGAGTGAACGTAACGGAAACTTGGTGTGCGCCCCCAATGCTGCTTCGCATCCCCTCATGGTTCCCTTGAGTGGGAGATAGTGTATTTTTTTTTTTTGGGGGGGGGGGGGGGGAGAGACGGGCAGTGACGGCATCGCGCGCAGCTTATTCTTCGGTATTACGAGGAATTGGACGCTCCGAAGCTACAACTTTGTAATCGTCCGAAAAGATAAGCGCCAACCAAGTCTGCGCTTGATCGCTACGAATAGAGAAACCTTATAAATAGGGACAACGGGTGGCGAATTTGTCGTGAGGGTGATTGTCGTAGCATGGAACAGCCAACGTGAGACAGAAGAATGCGAAATTTAGATTTTCATTCTTCCGAAATGATTCTGGGATGGTGAGCCGCTCGACCCTCGCGCGGTAACCTTCAAATCGGGCAAGAATCTGCGGGTCGACACGCGATCTTCACTGCAGTTCTCCGGCGCAGTCACAGCGCTGCGTCATCACCGGGTGCAAATGCCGCAAGAGAAGACGGTATAGACCTATTGGATCTACGATTTCACTCCGACATGGGAAGGAGTCAGCGTCGCAATCTTTCACAAGGGAACTATGTTGTATACGCGTTCTGTGACAGAACGGAACGAAACGTCACGAGAGGACGAGAGGGAGCCGCACGGGAGTGGTCGAGGCTTGTCTGACGGTCAGACGTGACAATAGCCACCGGAAAAGGCAGTGCTGTCAATCATTTCGGCAAAGAACGGGCACAGAAGGGACGGAGAAACCGTTCCATCCAATAGAACGGATACAGAACGGTCTCCGAACGACTTCGATTGAATCGAAACGCAAGCGCTGGGGCCGGACAATCGAACTAGCCTGCTCTGTGTCTGGCTTACTCCAATTCCGCGCCGATAGTGGCTGTGTTCCAATTCTGGACAGCATCGTAGACAGTCTACGCTGACAGCTTAGAAGACACCATCGAGCCCATGTTGTCCGAGAAATGGAACGCATCTAGAAGACATCTACGCGACGTGATTCCACCTCGCGTCGAGAAGAGAAAGCTAAGAAAAACAAACGTAAATGTTCTTTCTTTAGTCTATTTCGTGTCCAAACCTATGAAAATTTACCGTAGCTTACACTGAGTGCCTGGAAAAGCGCCTACTGGTGTACAGACGACCATGCTGGCGAGATCCGAGCTACGCGAGCATTTCGCTGAGCCGCCATCTTGTTTGGACAGCAAAGTAGCCTGCATCGTTTTTGTCTCCGATGCTGTCTTCTCAAAGCTGTCTATTTTGCCGGCTACGTGAGAATTGGAATGGGACTTAAGATGGCCGCTGTCCACTTAGCTGTCTATTTAGCTGTCTACGGCGAGTATTGGAACCCACCCAGTTTGTGAATACCGCAACCAGCCCCTCAGCCACCGAACGACTCGTAAAATTGCGACCCCACCTAGCGTCCACTCAAGACATTAAAACAAATAAATTGTTGAAGTCATCGCGCTCTTCAATCTCAGGCTTTGAAAAACAATACTCTTTAATAATGATGTTCACCTACAATAGTTCAATATTTCTTCATGCGTTAAAAACATTTCTGAATTCTCTGAGCTCGCCTATTGGCTGTTTGCTCCTTCTCGTCCTCTCGTGACGTTTCGTTCCGTTCTGTCACAGAACGCGCAAGAAATAGACCCCTAAGAGATTCTTCTTTTTTTTAACTGCTGGGGCATGCCACGCATGCTTAATTTCCCTTACTGACTGAGTGTTCCTTAACGTATGTGTCTTACATGCATCACAGAATATTTGCAATTTTTTCACTCGTGGCAGGACCCACCATGCTATAACTTAGCGGGTATGGTGTCGCGCTGCTAAGCTTGACGAAGCGGGTTCGATTCCCGGCCAAGACGGCCTCGTTTCGGTGGGGTCGAAATGCCAGAACGCTCGTGTACTCTGATTTAGGTGCACGTTAAAGAGCCCCAGGTGATCGAAATTAATCTCCACTACGGCGCGCCTCAATCATATCGTTCTCTCCGTCACGGAACACCCCAGCAACCAACTATGCGCCTAACCCGCATCACTCAATATTTGCAATACTTTTGTGCTTGGCAGGATCCACGGTCATTGTGCACTTTGTGGCTAGTGCATCTGCACTGGCGTACACGATTCCGATCATTACTTCAGTACGAGTGCGCAACAAACCCACACGGACAGCAGAGAAGAAGACACACCCACTCTGGAATCAATAGTCAACTTCGCGCCAAAAACACGACTACAAGGGAACACGAAGAAACACATAGACAGGACGGGCGCCCTGCTGTCCATGTATTCTTGTTCCGCAGTCCTACTGTAGTAATGGACCACCAACTTTCTCAAAATGCTGCTCTCATTAAATTCCGATCATCGTACGCTTCCTGGAGCAACTTCAGAAACTGGAGATGCGATAGCTGTTGACACTCGTGCCAAAATAAAAAATAAAAGCTGAAGACGTTCGTCAGACAAGCAGCTTCTCCTTCCTTAAAGCTGGGGTCTGATCTAGATGGAATATTGGCATTACGCCTCGCTTTATAATCACCCCCCCCCCCGCGCCCCCTCCAAATAAAACACTTCGAAGCCATGAACTTCGTGATCTAAAGTTTGCTAAGGGGAACTCCGGGGATTTTTCGATATCCACCGATTTCAATTAAACTTTCAACATATTGCCACCTGGATGATGACCCCGACACCTGACCCCGACAAGACCACCGCCGTTGCCTCTTTTCCTGTTCCCCGTGACAAGAAAGCAGTACGTCGCTTCCTCGGCCTCTGCGCCTACTATCGCCGCTTCATCGCAAATTTTTCTAAGATTGCCGAACCTCTGACTCGCCTCACACGTGAAGATGTACCATTCACCTGGAATGAAGAACAGGACACGGCTTTCATCAATCTACGGGAGCGTTTGCAGGCACCACCAGTCCTTGCTCACTTCGACGAGGATGCTGCCACAGAAGTTCATACCGACGCGAGCAATATAGGTCTTGGCGCCGTTCTTGTCCAACACCAAGAAGGCATTGAGCGAGTAATAGCTTACGCCAGCCGTACCCTCTCTCGCGCCGAGACGAACTATTCTACCTCAGAGAAGGAGTGCCTCGCAGTAGTATGGGCAACCATGAAATTCAGGCCTTACCTGTACGGTCGTCACTTCAAGGTGGTGACCGACCATCATTCATTGTGCTGGTTAGCCAATTTACGAGACCCGTCTGGGCGGTTGGCACGATGGAGCCTTCGTTTGCAAGAGTTTGACCTTACCATCGTCTATAAATCAGGCCGCAAGCACGAAGATGCTGATTCGTTGTCCCGTGCACCTACTGAAGTTTGTGATCCCGACACTGAGGACGACAGCGGCTTCATCGGAGTTCTCACTGCAACTGACTTGATCGCACGACAACACGAGGACGCCGAGATTCGCGCAATCATCGACAATCTAGAAGGACGCAACACTCCCGTACCACGACACCATTCTCGCAATCTCGTGTCATTCTGTCTGCGCAGCGGTGTCTTGTACAAGAAAAAAAAAACGCCAGGTCTGCGCTAAAACCGCAGCACAGTCACAGCGAAAGCTGGAAGAGCGGCGTTTCTAGAGCCCGTTAAGCTCTCTTGGGGCTACAATACAAGTACACTAGAAAGGTACCCACTACGCCATAAATCACAATTTTTGTGAAGTTTGAAAGCACCTACTTAGCCATTATTCGTCATTCTGCGGAGAAGCGAGGCACCAGCTACACGTCTGTAAGGCATTATGTGCACTTTGTTCACGCGACGACTGATGACGATGAAGAATTATGGCTCAGCCCTTTGTAATGCGTTGGAATCTTTAAACGGCCCACCAGTTATGTAATTTGCATTGGGTGCCGCCCGCTCGCTATTTCCCTCTCCCGTCATGCTGTATAACATACGTTGACGTGGGAAAGAGACGGGGGGGGGGGGGGGGGAGCGAAGAACTTTACTGAGACCCCGAGGAAATGGATCATACGTTTATGGGCTTCCTTGGCAACCAATACAAGTGCCCTTGCGAGGAACCCACTACGCTATAAATCATTGTAATTTTACTGAGACCCAGACGAAGTGTATCATGCGCTTATGGGCTTCCTTGGCAACCAATCCATGTGCACTTGCGAGGAACCCACTACGCTATAAATAATTGTAATTTTTGAGAAGTAGGCCAGCAGGCACTCTGCCATTTTTTGTCATTCTACGGAGAGCGTTGGTACCTGCTAAACCTATGTAAGGCATTATGCGCACTTTGTTGATGCTGTGCCTGATGATGAAGAATTATGGCAGGGTCCTTTGTAATGGGTTGGAAGCATTCAACAACCTGCTCGTTGCGCAATTCGCATTGTGTGACGCCTTGTTACAGAATTCGCGTTGTGCTACGCTTGGTGCTTATTTTACTCATCTACCACGCTATATTGCATATGCTAATGTGGTTCCTTCCCGACATGAAGCCTGTATAGGACCTTTTAGCAAAGCAGTTTCAAGCACCGGCATGGCTCAGAGGTTGAATACTGGGCTCCCACGCAGAGGACCCAGGTTCGAACCTCGTTCCATCCTGGAATTTTTTTCTTATTTAGTTTTTTTTTCTTATTTCGAGCGATACTGGTTACGGACACCGGCGGCGGCGGCGGCGGACAACTACGGCGCCAAAAACGGCCGGTGAAATGATCTCATAACAGCTTTCGCTGTATAACTTGAACGGCAACGGGAAAGCCTACCTGTTAGTCGTCCCTTCTGACATGCGAGACGACATTCTTCTTGCCTGCCATGACGAGCCCACATCCGGCCACTTAGGTTCTTCACGAACCCTCGCCAGAGTTAAACAGGCGTACTACTGGCCCAAACTTGCTGCATACGTGAAGCGCTACGTAAAAGGCTGCCGTGAGTGCCGACGCCGCAAATCTCCGCCACTGAAGCCTGCAGGCCTGCTGCAACCCATCACACCACCTAGGGCGCCGTTCGATCGAATAGGAATGGATTTACTGGGGTCATTTCCGCTGTCATCTGCCGGTAACAAGTGGATCGTCGTGGCGACAGATTACCTAACGAGATACGCCGAGACAAGGGCCCTACAACGAGCTACGGCTTCCGATGTTGCCCAGTTTTTCATCGACCAGATCGTTCTTCGGCATGGCGCCCCGTCGTGCGTGATCACTGATAGAGGAACAGCTTTCACGGTCCAGCTTATTGATGACGTTTTCAAACTCAGCCACACGAACCACCGCAAGACGACGGCGTATCATCCGCAGACTAACAGCTTGACGGAACGACTGAACAAAACCATCGCCGACATGTTATCCATGTATGTGGACGTTCAGCACAAGACGTGGGATCAGGTCCTGCCGTACGTAACATTTGCGTACAACACTGCCATCCAGGAAACAACACGATTCACGCCGTTCCGTCTCGTCTACGGGCGTGAGGTACAAACCATGCTGGACGCTATGCTGCCACACGACTACGACGCTTCGCTTACACCTGAAGCTGACCAGCTTACTCAATACGCCGAAGAAGCTCGCCAGTTGGCACGACTCCACATCACGCAACAGCAAACTGCAGATGCCCGCCGCTACAATCTTCGCCATCGACACGTCGAATACCACCCAGGAGATCAAGTTTGGGTATGGACTCCGGTTCGCCGCCAAGGGTTGTCCGAAAAGCTCCTGAGTCGCTACTTTGGACCGTACAAAGTGATGCGTCGCATGAGTGATGTGAATTATGAGGTTGTCCCAGATGGAACCATGTCACCCCAACGTCGAAAGCACTACCCAGAGATTGTTCACGTTCTACGACTCAAGCCGTACTTCACCCGTTAGTGCGACTGTGCCTCGGCCTTCTCATTCTTTTTTTACGAAGTGCCCACACTGTGCCCGTTTGGTCTTTTCTGCTTATGCATGTCCGCTTGCACGAGCCTCGGGGCGATGCTTTCTTTTTTTTTCAGTGGGGGAATAATGCCACCTGGATGATGAACTGCGGCGAGCACGAGCCCGCATCGAGCAAAAGCAAACGAAGAAGTCGTTTGGGACAGCGCGCGCTCTCGCTCAGTCTTTGTTGGTTTTGGCGCGGCCATATTATTAGACCTGCGTCAGTCTTTCTGCCAGCGTGGTATTTCTTGCCCGGGGACCTCCTTTTCGCACGTGACAATATGTTCTCTTCGGTACCCTGATGATATGTGGCAAACTATACAACCGTAAGTCATTTAGTTTCTTAGAAAACGAATTTTAAAATTGGTAGCCAATTCCGGAGTCACGCCTGTTAACGCGGGCCACCCTGTGTATGTGACGTAATGTGCCTACTCTTTTCCGACCCGGCCTCGCCCAGCAGACGGTTGCAGCGCGCGCTTTCTTCTACGAGGCGGCGACGACGCGAGCAAAGTTCGGCTTTGTTAGCTGCATAGCGTCTTAGCCGTCATTGACATCGGGTCTTACAGTAAGCACGCACAATGTTGAGCAACGAGGATATCGATGCGGGGCGCGTGAGCTACTTCACGAGCCGGTGGGTAGAAATCAAAAGGCGATGCCCCCGCGCTCATATAGTAGCTGCAATCATCGCTGTACTCGTCACTGGTAAGAGACGGGCTGGCACAGCTTGATTCCGCGTCGGATGACATCGCCAGCTTGCTTTTCGCCTGACAGAAGAAGCGCGTGTGCTATGTTTACACCCTGGCCAGCCGTGGCATCGAGTAGCGCCCTTCATGACGTCATCGCATACCCAGCACGGAACAGCTGAGCTCCCTGTTTCGGTTTCGACTCATCGTATATTGCATATTTAAAATTATTGACTAGTCTCTCAGCAAAATGAACCACCCTTGCTGTTACATGGCTGTTAATACTATTTGAAGACGGCATTATCTCAATATGGTCGAAAATGCACCGGAGTTCCCCTTTAAGAAGCAAAAGATAACAATTGCTACTCACGAATTTTGTCAGTTTAGCGAGCGGGAAAGCCATCCCTGCTCGCTTCAGGATGCCGGGAGATGCACCAGGCATCGGGACATTCTCCTGGGCCTTGCTTTCCTTGCGGGGGCTGACGAGCTGCTGAGTACAATGCAAGTTACCGGTCGCGCTAATGGTGGTGACGTGTATGCCTTGTTGCTATACAACACCACTAAGGTTGTATTGATTTTGTGAAATATGAATCTTCACGAACTAGCTGAAACCGAGATCCCGCTCCCGCTAAGGGTGCTCGTGTCAACAGCTCTCCCAGCTGCAACCGTGACCTCTCACCGATAGAGCCTAGCGCAGCAGCTGAATTGATCAATTGAGCGCTCTTACGATATGTTCTATTGCTACACTACAACGCTTGGCGTGCCTGCTGTAAATGGGTAAATGGCTTTCCCAGCTTCATCGGTTCACACGTAACTGCCAGGTTCAGCGTCATTTTAGACCTTAATCATTTCATACTCTTCATTCACTCCACAAATGTTTACAAACTTGCGCTCACATTGACACAAAAATATATCCTGGAGGAAAGCTTGGCTAGCCATTCTTCTGATTGAGGAGTCCCCACAAATCGCGCTTGCTTACAGCGAGTTTCTGCATACAAGTTCTTCAAGTAGGCGCAATGTGGAACAGAAAAACATGTTATAGGAGGGACCAAAGATGACATTGTAACTACAAGTGATGAGTCCACAAAGACAGGTCCATTGAAACACACCAACACATGCAGTATTTCAGGCGTTACACATCTGTTAAAAAATAAATAAATACGTGTTTCATAGCAGAATAAAAATGAGAATTTTACCTGAAACTAAAACGCAATACAAGTAATAGCAATCTGAAGAAGCAGTGGTCTCAATTAAAATCGGATGCTTTACTGTTGCGTGATAGAAAGCGTCTTCTAACTTTGCAACGTAGCTGCGATGCAATCTGTTTTTGTAGATGTAAAGTATGTGACTCAATATGACCGGGAACACGATGGGCATGGTTGAAGGAGCCCCATGTCTACGCTGTAGCACCGGCAAACGTGAAATTCGTTTTGGAAATACCAGTAGTTGAAACAATGTTTACGTCACTGATTGTTTTCTATGTCGCTGCCACCGTGCAGCGTTGGCGCTACTTTGACCACGGTCAGCATGTTGCAACTCATAATGGGCGCGGCTGAGCGTAAGTGTGGCACACGTAGCAAAAGGAACAACGGAGACTTGAAACTTTCGTAACGTCATTACAAAAATGCCTTCATGTAACCAAAGCTGAAACTACTCCATGCAAACAGTTGCAATTAAAGAATTATGGCATCGTAACGACTCTCAGAGCATAGATTGGTAGCACCCGATGACGTAGTTCCGTGTCCCGCTATCGCTTCCGCCACATGCAGTGAGTGGAACAACGGCTTCGATATTTGTATAATTTTATCCAGACGGTGCTCTCCAGAGGGTGCTGTCCGGGCACCGTCTATTTTCGGAGAATGCAGTCGGGTACAACATAGGAAGACCGGAAAGGCCCCGCCCAGACGACAGAAGCACGGCAGCCGATCGCCTCCGTGACTAAAGAAATAGTCCTGCTCATGCACTTCGGATCCAGATCATGACAGATCCGGCGTGTTTTCGGAGTGTCCGAAAATAGTGTGGATCATGACGTCAGTCTGGAGTGCTCGCCCATTTGTTCAGGCTTGTGTTCATCCTCCTTTGAGGAGGAAATGCCCTCGGACTTCTAAAGTATCCGATGATAGAGGGCTCAGGCTTGCATGTACCGAAAATAATTTAAAACTCCGAGACGTTGCAGAACTCTCTCTAAACGAAGTGCTTTAGTATACGTGGTATCGATTCCCAGCCCGCCGCTACGGTTCCCTTTTCTCACCAAAAGTCAGATCTTAGTTCTATGCATTTGCTGACTGCACGTACTTCAAGCGAATCCTAGGAAGCCGGAAGCACGTCACAGACGACACGTTTTAGACATCATGAAGACGAAAAGAAATTGCTTTTCCCCAAATTTGCCCAAACCTGCGCCAAGCGGCCAGCAGCTCCCAACTCGTGATCCGTGATTGTTCTGCCCATAGTCGCTGTCGTCGCCCGCTGCAGTGCCCGCCCTTTGCTCGGTTCCACATGCTCCGATTTGCCAGAGGACACGAGGCCAGTGAGTGCCGTAGTGACGCCCTCGTCACGACCCTTGGTGGTCGCAGGCGGCTCGGCGTGGACCTGAGAGACGCCGCTGAACGTTGCGGCGTTGACCGCAGTGGATGCACTGCTCCCCGTAGCAGCGGGCACCGCCTGCGTCGCCGTTCCGCCTTCGGAAGTCTGTTGCAGGATGCGCTGTTCTACGTGACCGTCCGGTTTCGGTGCCGCTGCCTGCACCCACGCATGCCGTCGGTGCAGCTTTGGTAAGGGGGCGACAGAGACGTCACAAAATATGACACGAGATTACACGGTCACACCAGTCAAGCTTGTCAACTATAAAACATGTTGCACAGGGTCTTCCATCTTGCACCGAAATATTTAAAGGTGTACTGACATGGATGTCGGCAGGGGTGTGAAAAGGAAACACTTGCCCCTCACCAAACCGCACCAGCTTCCCCCCCCCCCCCCGACTCCTTCCATCCGCCTCGTGCAACATGGGTTTTAATGGTAGAATTAGCGCAAATACCACGACGAGAGAAGAAGGGAGACGAACAAGTGCTAATTCGCGCTAATTCTACCATTAGAATGAACCAACTCGCCCAACAAGTCACTTTAATGGGTTTTAAGTAGCGCTCGTCCGTGTTTTAAGTAGCGCTATTTTTCGTCAAGGAATGGCTTCTTACCTCAGCTATGGCGCCGGATGTAGCTGGCGTCACGGTTGCTGAAATGGCGCTGCCCCGAAACGGGAGTCCACCGCTGTCAGAGCCTGGAGGCGGCTCCTCTTCCGGAGAGACCCCTGGCGCAGACGGCGGCGTCTGCTGGGCGTTCGTCACCGCTCTCGGCCACGCAGGCTGCGCGGGGCTGCGGACCACGGGCGACTGCGCCTCGGACGAGGGACTGGCCACACAACTCATGGGCGCGTGGCCCGAAGGCGAGGCGAGCGGCCCCGAAGTGGCGCCACCGTCCGCCGATTTCTTGTGATGACGGCGACGTCGGTCGCGGTTCTTGCCGTCATCCTTGGACATCTTGCCCTGCGGAGAGATGCGACACCGTATATTCGGTATTGCTGGGGGGAGTAAACGTGGTGCGCCGTGCTTCCATAAGGGATCACTGCGCAGCATCGCTGAGGAATAAGGAAGGAAAGTAAGAGAACAGCGGAACAGAGAGGACATTTTCTCGCGATATGAGTAGCCACAAAACCGCGTGCCAGGCCGCAGCGCCTGTACATCAGTTAGAAGAACCGGTGGGAGCACGGCAGCACTGGGTTGCGAACTAGTGCCTGCCGCATTGGACGCGGCCGCTTTGACCACTTGACCGCCACCGTGGTTGACTGGGGGACCACATTGTCTTCACAGACCTATTTCCCTCTCGCGCGCGCGCATTCTCTTAGGCCCGAGAGGCTGCGTTAACTCATGCGGGTTGCTTCTGGTTGCACAAACTCTGGCCGACGGCTGGTGGTAACGAGAGTGGTCATAATGTTTAACTGCTGCCGTTATCTTTTGGAAACTGGTACACCGTTGGTGCACATTTGGTAGCCGTGCTCGCAAGGCCGTCATCGGCGCTCTTGAACAAAATGTTTTACTTAGAAACATGTTATGCGCGCTGCCAGAAAAGCCCTCATCACCATCATCTCTAAGTTCACGCATGTCTCGTACAGAAAGATTATTGCAGATAAATAATGAGTACTAATAAATGTTTCGGTTTTACGTCCAAAAACCACGATATAGTTGAGGGAAGCCGTATAGTGGAGGGCTCCGGAAATTTCGACGACCTGGGTTTTTTTTTTTTTTAGCGTGCACCTACATCTAAGTACACGAGCCTTCAGCGTTTCGCCTTCATCAAAATGCGGCCGCTGCGGCCAGGATTCGATTCCGCGACCTTCGGGTCAGCAGTCGAGCGTCATAAGCACTGACCACCGCGGCGGGCTGAAAAATAAAGCAAACAATTTAGATCGTAAATGCAAGCCGGGGCCACGTTGACTAGAAATATACAGGGAAATAGCCGTTTTCCCTTCTGTGGTGCTTGCTCATTGTTTATACGACTGCTCACTACACTAGTACTGTCCTACTGCGTCTCTTTGGTTTTTAGAAACGTCAGTGCCGTAACCACCTATTTGCAGGCAATTGTGAGAGCTGCGATTTCTTCGAGTTGCTCTGCGGAAAAGTTGCGCAGTTTCACAGCCCCGGGTCGGGGTTGCGTCTCCCAAGTATAGGATGCCACGCAACATTGATGCTCGTGTGCGCCTGTAGGAATAGCGAGGGCAGGGTTCATCATTATGCAGGGGGGGGGGGGGGGGGGGTTTGAATTGTGTTTATTCACAACAACAAGGTTGCGAGGATGACCAGGCAAAAAAGCTGCATTGCGCAGCTTGAGGGGAACCTGGCCACCTCATACACTGGGTGGCTTCACAGCGGTCAAACACACGATGGACTAACTAAAACAGAGAAACAGTAAACATACACGGTCGGAATAAATAAACAAGGTTATTATGGAAACATATGAAAACAAGGGGAAGAAATTAGGCGAAGTGCTAAAGACATAGAAAAAGACAAACAAATGAACCCATGGCAGCACAAGCAATCACATAAATACATCGCGTAGCCTTTTTAACGACAGAGTTGATACACTGAGACCATTCTCTTTGTATAATTGATTTAGAACAGTAGGTAAACAAAACTGCAGCATTTGGTCACCGTATTCAGTTCTGTTTTTGTTAACGATCCAAGGTTCTAAATGACGAAATTTATGAAAAGAATTATGTTGCTGTAAGGAGGTTGAACAAGTTTCCCCGCAGCTCCCCCCCTCCCGACCCTAATAGACGAGTCCGGCAGGAAACCAGCTTCGCAATGGGTGCAAAATTAAAATGAAGGAATGGCGTGCTCCTCCCATTGGCTGACCTTTGGTCACCGGCTTTACGGGAATAAATGTGGGAGCGAAACCGTTATTGGAATGCAATATAAGGGGTATTCAACCGTCATTATTGTCAAAACCAAGTACGGCGTGCCATAATCTTGCACATTAAAGATCACCCCCCCCCCCCTTTTGTGCCCGCGCTTACGCCTGGGGAGCTATATTGAATCCGTTCTGTGACAGAACGGAAGCAAACGTCACGAGAGGACGAGAGGGAGTAAACAGCCAGTAGGCAAGCTGAGGGAATTCAGAAATGTTTTCAACGCATGAAGAAATATAGAACTGGTACAGCTGAGCATCAATATTGGCGGGCATTGTGTTTTGAAGCTTGAAATTGAAGAGCGCGATGAATTTGTGTTAATGTCTTGAGTGGGTGCTAGTAGGTGTCTCAATTTGACAAGGCGTTCGGTGGTGTGGGGCTATGCTGCCATTTCTCAAACTAACAGGGCGGGATAGCAGTAGGCCAGACAAAAAGCAGGCTAATTCGATTCTCCGGCCCCAGCGCTTGTGTTTCGATCCAATCCAAGTCGTCCGGAGACAGTTCTATATCGGTGTCCTCGTCCGTTCTGTGCCCGTTCGCTCTTATGCGCTCTTTATGCGCAAACGTCTGGAATAAAGGATGTTTACTTCACATTGCTTTCTTTTTTTTTTTTTTTCAAATGTCTGAAATGAACACAAGCTTTGCGCAAGGTGATCCTTCCTGTACGCTACCTTGGAACCGAAATAAGCTAACAATATTGCGGTGGTACGGCCGTCTCCACTCCATCTTGTTTCTCTTATACGCCTTCTTACTATGCTCTGTCCATAACAAAGTACTAGTCGAGGCTAACAAATTGTTGAATAAAGACGTGCGCATATGTCTGTAAACCACTGGCGACCTTCAATAAAAGGCTCGTAGTAATGAGCGAAGCGGTAACTGGACGTATTTCAGGTGACTGCGCGAGTAATGTACTTTTTTCGCTACTCTTAATTTTCGCGTGCATGATGCTATTGCCCGCTTTTTGCGCGTTTTTACGCGCGCACTACAGTTACCGCATTACCGTTTCCGAGCTCTATCAGCGGAATTTGGTCGCGCTGATGCCGCTTGACACATGAGTTTTTGCGATCTCGTGTCGCTCCAGCACTAAGACAACGCTTAAAGATGCGTAAGCTCCATGCCGCACCGCATTATTGAAGTTAAGTAGGCTTCAAATGTCCGGTGTGGAAACTCAAAGCAAGAAACTATACAGCGCGTTGCAGACGCCCCTCGGTTTCCGCGCGTTTCCCGAGCGCACAAAGCCCACGGGTCCTAGAGTTACTGTATATGCTACCTTTAGGTAACAAATTGTTCCTGTATATGCTACCTTTAGGTAGCATATACAGGAACTCTAACGGGTCCGGCGCACTGCAGTTCACTGCAAAAGGCCCACGCGGGAGCCGGCGCTTTGGATGCTCTGCCATCGGTCACTCTACTTTCGGTCTCCCCCACGCTCGTTTGCTTCTCTTGGAATCCGGTCCCTTACACTCGATCAGCGGTTGTCTTGCGTACGCGCAAAATGTCTTGCCCATGTTCATTTAGTCTTCTTGATTTAGAAGAAGATGCCCTTGACACCCGTTTGTTCCCTGACCCACTCTGCTCTCTTCTTGTCTCTTAAGGTTTTCCTTTCCATTGTTCGATGCGTCGTCCTCAGTTTAAGCTGAACCCTCTTTGTAAGCCTCCAGGTTTCTGCTCCGTAGGTAAGTACCGGTAAGAAGCAGCTGTTATATACCTTCCTCTTGTGGGATAGTGGTAGATTACCATTCATCATTTGAGAATGCTTGCCGAATGTGCTCCACTCCATTCATATTCCTCTATATTAACTTCAGTCTGGTGGTTCCGCTCCGCGATCACTGCATGTCCTAAGTAGACTTCCAGTGCCCCGCTACTTATCGCAGAGCGCTGTTCTCTGAGAGCGTGACATCGTTGCTGGCCTAATTGCATACCTTTTAATGCTGTCGATTCCAAGGTTTGCTGAGCAGCAACGCGACCTTGCCTTACTGGAACGGGATCCCTGCTTCTTCTACACTCGCGCCACGTGCTTGCACCAGCTGCTCGTGATGCTTTTCTTTATGACGACGGTGATGAATACTGCATTCGCACGTACTTGCAACTAATTTAACGTGAAAAACATCCTCCAGCGGCCGTCTCAGCCACACTACGCCAGCTGGACAACCGCCCTCTCACAGAGAATAAAATTCTAGGGCCCTGGCCTACCCGGTCGTGAACACCAGCTGCTCTGATGGCGTTGTTGCGGTTTATTCTAGCAACCGGACTAGATGACTAACTGTGAGTGTTGGTAGAAATGTTGCTGCGTCGTACTTGGACGGTGCTACGGTCACGACTTTGTTCTGTTTTTTTTTTTTGCTTTTTTTTCGCCTGCTGTCGTCACAAACTCTTCCACTTCTCTTCCATTCTGTCACATCCCCTTTCCCCTTCCCAAGTGCAGGGTAGCAAACCGGAGGCTTCCTCTGGCTAACGTCCCCGTCTTTCTCTCTCTTTCTCTTTCTTTTGTATCGGCAGCAGCATGAGAGCAAATGCCTGCATTGCTGATAATGTGCATGTTCCTTCCCATCAAAATCGAGGAAGTACTTGTTATATAATTTCATACCTCAACCAGCAAAAGTAACATTGCTCTTTGGTACGTGTTAGCTTCTTAGTGAATCGTCAGGAACGTTAATCTACGTGCAGTTATTGTTCTTGGGAGGACTGCATTGTTGCCATACAATGTCACTAAGCGTTTCCTTTGCATCGTTTTCTTTTTTAAATTTGTTCTTTCTACGTCTACTTTTCATGTCGATATTGCGTGCCCATTCAGTATCGTCAAAAAGCCACGGAGGTTTTATTTTTATTTTTTGAATGCTGTGATGTGTGGTGCGCGTTCGAAGTGTGCGCCTTTCAAAAGTGCGCAACATGAAAAGAACAGCGCGCGAAAACGATGGCCACATGAAAGACGACGACGACCTCGAAATAACGTCCAGTACGAGAGTGCGCGGCACAAAGTTTCGACGGACAAGTGGCCCAATAGGAATTCACCACGGAGATTCCAGGGGCCAATAGTGGGGCACCACGAAACTTGAGCATCGCCAATCAGGACGGGACAAGTGGACGCGAGACCGAGGAAAAGCCTGGGTCGAAGAAGAGCCGGGGAGTTCGAAGGGAACCAGACAAGCGGAAGGTTGGAACCGGACCGGGCGCTGAAGACAGGCCGTCGGGTTTCGGACCCGAGCCTCCAGGACTTCAACCGGCCGTGGCCTCCTGCCGTCGCGTTCCCGAGCGAGGGCACCACAGCCATGGTACCCGAACTCCACCCCAAGGCCTGCGGACTCCAGTGCCGGCAGGCAACGTAGCAGCAGCAGTTGGGCTACGGGCCCGAGCTGTGCATCGAGTTGCCTGGCCAGGCTGCCCTGGCATCTCAGTGCGTCGGGCCGCAGCCACCGCGTCCCCTTCGTCGACACCAGCCAGCCCGCGTCAACTCCATCCGTCAAGCCTCGGCGATTTGGTGAGACCGAACTTGTACTATTGCCCGCTCCGCTGTTCAGCCGCGTCAGAACTAGACTCTGTAGATAAGGTCTTTGAACTCGCATTTCTTTTGTTGTTAAGAGTGCTTTAACGTGTGCAGTGATCTTTTTATTAGGTGTTTACCTATGTATAGTTATTTTTCCTTCAGTGTAATTAAACGTTTTGTGTGTTGTTTGTTAAACCAACGGCTTTGTCCTCAATAAAGCTCTCCTAAGTTCGGTCTTAGAGAGCTGTCGTAAACAGAAAAAGAACCTGCATCACAAATTTGTCACGAGGCTGTTAAATAACCAATATGCTCTCGTGTAGGTTCGTGTGAATGTAAGCCGATGTCAAAACCGACATCGAGAAAGGGAACACGAGACCGTTTGCGCACAGGAAAAAAAAACAACTGATATTTTAATAAACTAGATAAAAGAAAGAAATAGGAGAAAAAAATAAACAAAGCATGCAAATGAGAGGAGAAATTAACTGAACTAAACAAACAATCGCGACATGCTAAGTGTGCACAAGTTCAGCGTATGCGAGACGAAAAGCGACTGTCACCGTTCAGTAGCGGCACTCGTGGAGACGGCAAGGGTTGACGAGGCGAGACGCAGTCAATGTAGACCTGAAGTCCAGGCGTCGCTCGGTCGAAGGTGGCGTCGGGAGAACCAAGGTAGGCGCCCTTTCAGCGTTCCTCCAACGTTGGGACGTGGAACCGGAGACGGGATGAGCCTGGCCAGCGCCAGACGATGAGAAGCCTGGCCAACGCCAGACGACGAGCAGCCTGGCCAACGCCAGACTATGGTTGATGCTCGAGTACACGGCCAGGTGGGAGCCCGCAGCGGCCTTGCCTCAGGAACTCAGCCGCCACTCCCGCGCCCTGGTCGCCTGCTTGCCTCCGTCGCGTCCCGGCCACGTCTGCCCCGTTCTTCCATCGGGCTTCTTCCAAATCAGCGTGGGGGTCTCTCATTGGTTGGAAATTCACGCGCCTCGTCTGCCCATCGTCTTCTTCGCCGAATACACCGCGAAAGCGCGCGTCCACACACTCGGTCGTCGTCGCCGTCTTTCTTGCGCCGGTGCACTCGCGCACTTTTCAAATGACACACTAGTTGCACTCGCGCACTTCACCCAAAACACGCACTTCACTTATCACAACATGCCCCTTTTTCGAAAAGTTTTAGGGGCGAAGCTCCTTAAGGCGGCACCCGTTCGTCCCTCGTAGTCGTCGTGATCGTAGTAGTGAGTAATAAGTCTTACGCTTTGACCTCCAAGGTGGTGCCGGTGGGAGATTTCTCCTGTGCGTTGTTGAACAATAAAAAATTCGCAGCGTGCGCGTTAACTAAAAGCCGAATTCTTCTGTCTCTCATTCCCCATTAGCAGCCATTGGCATGTTCCAGTAGGAAACGTTAGTAGAAGTAGAAGTGTAAGTGTTAGCTAAAAGCCGACTTCTTCTGTCTCTCATTCCCATTAGCAGCCATTGTTTACCTCCAAGGTAGTGCCTGGTGAGATTTCTCCTGTGCGTGATTAAACAATAAAAATTTTGTTCAAAACGCCGTTGATTGATGAAATAAACCAACGAAAGACGCCAGATGTTTTGTAAAAGCAGAACGAAAGAACGCCAGATGTTTTTCTTAAAGTGTAGTAGTAGTAGTTGTATTTAGCCACCTCGCCCGATCGTCAACGGGCGAGGTGGACCGGCAACGGCGCGAGGACCCTGCCGTACGAGAGTTAAATCACACTAAAAGACATACTTTGCGGGCGATACACTCTAGTGAGCTTTCAACTTTTCGTCTTAATGTACATGATAAAGAAATTATTTCTACGAAAAACGCAAGGCACACCTTGAGCAATATGTTTGGTTTTGGGACGCTAAATGGAACCATGAGGCGATGCGAAGCCGGAGCACTTGCACGATCGCGTTCCGTTGGCTTTCGTTGGGCATGCTACCGACCTCGCGTCGTGGAACGCGCGTCCTGTCTTCCCTCTAGCCTTGCCTTTAATTCGCACAGGGCGAGCGGGGAATGCGGTCGCTCTTGGCGCTCTTTCGCTCGGGAGCGGACTTCTTCCTTGCATTTCACCGATCACAAGTGATAATGAAGGGACCACGTAAACCAACAGTACAATAAAAGTTTGATGTTTAATATATACACGATGTTTCACACTATATTATGTACTGGGCGCATTTCACGGAAGAGTTTCACGGTTTACAGATGATTCCCTCCGTAGCTTCGCCCCACTCATCATCATTTTTCCAACAGAAAAAAACTGCAGGATGCGTGTTTCACCACACAGGATACGTTCTTTGAGTTCGCACGAAAACATGCACACTTGTATCGCTGTGAAAAGTCTTAATGAGCACATATATACACGGAAAAAATCCACATGTGGTAACCAATATCCAGCTGGTCCGTTGAAAAGCTTTGCCTGCGATCTCTAGCAACACCTGAATTCCTATTTATGGCTGTAACCTGCTCATGAAGTCGGCACCTGCATTTTCAGAGCCTTTGATATGTTGAATATGAAAAGTGTACTCTTGTAGTACTACACTCCACCTTAGCACCCTACTGTTGAGGTGTTTTGCCTTCGCTAAGTATTGCAGCGGTTGATGATCTGTCTGCACTACAAACTGTACTCCGTACAAAAAAACATGAACTTTTTCTACCGCCCACACTAGCGCTAAGCATTCTCGTTCGATAGTGGAGTAATTCCGCTCACGAGGCAACAGCTGGCGGCTGGCATACGATACTGGGTGTAACACCCCATCGTGTTCTTGCATGAGGACTGCACCGATACATGTGTCTGATGCGTCTGTACGGAGCACGAACACACGTTTTGGGTCTGGTGCCTTCACGACCGGCCCAGATGCAAGGGCTTGCTTCAGCGTCTGAAATGCTTCTTCTGTTTCAGGAGTCCAATGAATGTTGTTTTTCTCCATTTTTCTGGTTAGCCGAGTTAAAGGCTGCGCCTTCTCCGCATAGCGAGGTATTAAATCTCAGTAATACCCAGCTAGTCCCAGAAAAGATGGGAGCTGCTTTTTGGTGTCAGGTAGAGGTGCACTGGCTATCTTCAAAACCGTAGTTTCTACAGGTTGAATATTCCCGCCTCCTAAATGATGTCCCAAGAAGACTATAGACTCCACAGCAATTTCGCACTTCTGAGGCTTGATGGTTAAGCCAGACTCCCGGACTTTCTGCAACAAACGTTGCAAAGTGTCTACGTGTTCTTCCCAGGTGTTCGTGGTTATGAGAACGTCATCAATGTAGTGGACTACATTTTCAAGGCCCTGTAGGTGTGTTCTCATTAAACGCGTAAACACCGCAGACGCTGTCTTTATGCCAAACGGCATGTATATAAACTGGAAATGACCTGATTGCGTGGAGAATGCCGTTATTGGCCTCGAGTTCCGGTCAAGTGGGACTTGCCGATATCCCTTTGTGAGATCAAACTTCGAGAAGTATCTCTTTGTGCCCACCTCTGTAAACATTATGTCGGTTCTAGGTATGGGTTCAGCGTCGGAAACCAGGATCTCGTTGATGCGACGGAAGTCGACGCATGTGCGATAAGTGTTATCTGGCTTCTTAATAAGTACCAAGGGCGAATTGTAGGGCGAATGGGATCGCTCAATCACACCCAGTTTTAACATGTCCTGAACTTCTTGCTCTACCACTTCCTTCATGGCCAACGGCAAAGGATATTGCGGTGTGTTGATCGGTTCAGAAGTCGTCAATTGAAGTCGGCATTCTAACAGATTCGTCTTTCCCGGTATTTCAGAGAATACATCTTTGTAGGTGGTTAGAATCTTCTGAAGTTCTGTACGTTTGTCTTCCTCTAAACCACTGCCGATCGGAACCGCTTCTACGCCCACAGTCGGCTTAACTGTGCAAGCTGGTAGAGGGGTATCTGTCTCCTCCTCTTTCATGACCACAAAGGATGCTAATTGGGGAATTGGGTCTGGTTGCCGGTCTTCATAGCGTTTTAACATATTAATATGGAAAAGTTTGGCGTCATGCCCCAAGTCCAGCCAATAGTCGTAGTCACCTTTTCTCCCAATGACCGGAAACGGCCCTTTCCACTGCATCAACAACTTATTCGCCGTTGTAGGGAGCAAAATAAGAGCTCTGTCTCCAACCTTCAGCTGACGACTCTTGCTCTTCCGATCATAGTGATATTTTTTAATCCTTTTCGCTCGCCTCAGGTTCTCATGGGCCAATTTTAGCGTCCTCTCCAGACGATCCCGGAGATCGAGGACATATCCATAGGTCGTTTTCATCTCCTCTTCGATCTTTTCTCCCGTCCACAGCTCCTTTAGCAAGTTGTTTGGTCCTCGGACGTACCTCCCATAAATGAGTTCGAAAGGAGAAAACCCCATGCTGGCCTGAGGAACTTCTCGATATGCAAATAGAAGTGGCGCGAGCAATCGATCCCATGACTTTGGATCCTCTTGGCATAGCTTGCGCAGCATTTGTTTCAAGGTCCCATTAAATCGTTCTACCAACCCATTGCACATGGGATGATAGGGCGTCGAGCTCAGATGTTTGATTGCCAACAGATCGTTTACTTCTCTCATCAGGTCCGACGTGAAACACGAGGCCTGATCGCACAAGATTTCGCGGGGAAACATTTCCACCAACCCGTCTGTCACAGTTGCGGAGTCAATCGCCGGCAAAGCAACGGCGTCGGGATAGCGCGTAGCGAAATCGACCATGGTCAGTATGTATCTATTACCCCTATTGGAGACCGGCTTTAAGGGTCCAATAATGTCCACGGCCACGCGCTCAAAAGGAGTGTCAATCAGGGGCATTTTCCCAAGAGGTGCCTTTCCTACTTTGTTCTTTGGATACATTCTTTGGCACGTGTCACAGGAACGCACGTATCTTTTAATTTCTTCCTGGACTCCTGGCCAATAGAATGAACCCAACACCCGATCGGTCGTTCTGGTTACCCCTTGATGCCCGGCCATCAAACTCTCATGGGCCATCTTCAACACTTGACTTCGCAGCTTGAGAGGAACTACCACCTGCTGTATCAATTTTCCAGAGGATAGTCGGTAATTGCGATACAACAAGGACTTCTCTATGACAAAGGAATACTGGGTTGATCCTCTACCATAAAAAACTTGCCCGACTTTGTTCTTGCAGGCCTCCAGGGTCTTGTCTTCTGCATGGGCCATCTCGAGTTCTCTCTTGTTCATCTTCAAACTGCTGACGTTGACCGCAGCTGAATCCGGCCGGACCCTTGTGCTCTTCATACTACCAAGTGATGACTTTACCCGATGGTCTTCTTTCTTCTTATACAAGGTCTCGGCTACGCCGTTCGGATTGAAGTTCCCTTCATCCAGTTTTTCTTTCCATTTCTTGTCAGGGTTATCAGCAGCACGAGACCCTGGCACATTACCAACGATGATGTCATATAGCGGGGAGGCCATGCATTTCACCATACACGTGCCCGAAAAATATGGCGAAAAAATCTCCACCTTCGCCTCGGGTACCGTGATCCGGCTCCCGTCTGCTAAGAATAAAGCCGTCGTGGTTCCTGTCAGTGCTTCATCTGGCACCAAAGAACGCCGTACCACCATTGTATTGCTTCCTGTATCCCGTAGGACGGAAGCAGCTTGACCGAATATAATGCCTTGCAGCACCGGCATCGGGTGTTTTCCTGACTTTGGCTGCGTATTTACCGCACTGGCCATATTCTCTTCCTGCTTGGCCGCAGGCATATCAATAACTACTTCTGCCTTTTCCTCTGGCGACAAGATACAAGAAGTCTTCTTCGTGACGTTCTGCTTTCGGGTACATAGATTAATATCATGCCCCGTTTTGCGACAGTAGTCACAGTACGGTTGTCTCGTCCGAGCACGACAATCTGCTGCTCTGTGACCTGTTTTATCACAGACAAAACATCGGGTGAGAGACTTCCCAGCTGTACTTCCGCATTTTCCTGCGGAGCCGTTCTCCGTTTTGTCTAGAAAAACCAACAGATTTGACTGTCGTTGGGCCTCTAAAAAATTGTCTGCAGCCTCGGCCATTTCATCTAGTTTACGACAATTTTTCTCCCGTAGGAAAAGCGCCACGCGGTTATGGCACTGATTGATAAACTGTTCAGCCACTATGAGATCTCGAACAGACGAATACTCTTTTGCTGTCTTGGACATCTCCACCCATCTGTCGAAAAAACTTGCCAACCTCGTTGCATACTGCTTGCCGGTTTCTCCATCTTGAGGTTTGCTATGCCGGAACTTCTCCCGGTAGCCCTCTGCCGTGAAACGAAAACGTTGCAGTAATGCTAATTTGGCTTTCTCGTAGTCAAGTGCGTCTTCTGGAGACAAGCGACCAAATACTTTGAGAGCTTCTCCGCTCAGACAAAGGCTCAGGGCCGTGGCCCACTTATCCTTAGGCCATTCCTGACCGGTGGCCACATTCTCGAATCTCTTCAGATAAGCATCAAGGTCATCCCGGTTTTCGTTAAATCCGGGTATGAAATTGTGCGGGTTAACGTTACACGGTTCTCGCACCTGTCGACCATGGTCCGATGCCGCGGATCCCCTGGCCCCTTCCACCTGAGCAAGTTGAAGACGCAGTTGAATCGTCTTCTGGCATTCGGCCTCAAGTTTCCGTTCCAACTCCGCCTGTTCCATCCTCTCCTTTCTTTCCTCTCGCTCAGCGGCCCCATCTTCGCGAGCTCGTGCCTCACGCTCATCAAGCCATGCCTTCAACTCATCGCCCTCAAGCCCCATGCGTATCGCTAACGCCGTTAGATCTGACGTGCTCATTTCCCTTCCTTTTGCAAAACACTAAATTGCATAAACGGTCTCGTCCTGTCGTAGCGGACGCCAATTGTCACGAGGCTATTCAACCAATATGCTCTCGTGTAGGTTCGTGTGAATGTAAGCCGATGTCAAAACCGACATCGAGAAAGGGAACACGAGACCGTTTGCGCACAGGAAAAAAAAACAACTGAATATATTTTAATAAACTAGATAAAAGAAAGAAATAGGAGAAAAAATAAACAAAGCATGCAGATGAGAGGAGAAATTAACTGAACTAACCAAACAATCGCGACATGCTAAGTGTGCACAAGTTCAGCGTATGCGAGACGAAAAGCGACTGTCACCGTTCAGTAGCGGCACTCGTGGAGACGGCAAGGGTTGACGAGGCGAGACGCAGTCAATGTAGACCTGAAGTCCAGGCGTCGCTCGGTCGAAGGTGGCGTCGGGAGAACCAAGGTAGGCGCCCTTTCAGCGTTCCTCCAACGTTGGGACGTGGAACCGGAGACGGGATGAGCCTGGCCAGCGCCAGACGATGAGAAGCCTGGCCAACGCCAGACGACGAGCAGCCTGGCCAACGCCAGACTATGGTTGATGCTCGAGTACACGGCCAGGTGGGAGCCCGCAGCGGCCTTGCCTCAGGAACTCAGCCGCCACCCCCACGCCCTGGTCGCCTGCTTGCCTCCGTCGCGTCCCGGCCACGTCTGCCCCGTTCTTCCATCGGGCTTCTTCCAAATCAGCGTGGGGGTCTCTCATTGGTTGGAAATGATGATGATGATGATGATGATGACCTCTTCCTAGTGGCGCTTACCCACAAAGGGGGATGGGCCAAGAACCGGGCGGCAGGATTTTGAGGTAAATACTTGAGGCTAAAGATAAACGTTGTAATTTTTTACTGAAATAGATAAAAAAAAAACAGAGCTAATACTTGAAAATTCTGCAGAGCACACAGTCAGTCTATCAGGTGTGAAGTTTGACGGATGTAACACCGGTTGGAATTAGTACTGAAAATAAGCCAATATAACCTAGCATGGTAATCTTTTGGTTTCCTGTATGTAAGCAAACACTGCAGAGTGGACCTCCCTGTGGCTATAACCTAATGTAATGCCACCAAATGATAAAATTTGCGGAACATTGATTTGTAATCCTAACTTTTGAAGGGGAGCGACGAGGCATCTTTTTCGCTGATTAGAATACCGGTGACAGAATAAAAAGAAATGCTCTATTGTCTCTATTTCACCGCAAAACTGACATAACGGAGACGCGCTGAGTCCAGCTTTGTGTAAATAATAATTCAACTTCGGAATTCTGCAGCGTAGTGTGGTGAAAGTAACTTCTACTTGCCGTGATACACACCACTGCTTATTCCAGCCAAATCTTAGATGTGCGAAGTCGCTGAATTGATCCCATGAAATTCACGCGCCTCGTCTGCCCATCGTCTTCTTCGCCGAATACACCGCGAAAGCGCGCGTCCACACACTCGGTCGTCGTCGTCGTCTTTCTTGCGCCGGTGCACTCGCGCACTTTTCAAATGACACACTAGTTGCACTCGCGCACTTCACCCAAAACACGCACTTCACTTATCACAAATGCTTGCCACAATTAACGCAATAAGTATCTCATCTTTTGTTTTCGAGCGACATTGACTTCATACGTAAGGTAGGACAGTAGTGACTTGTTGCCAGCATCATCATCATCATTGTGTTCGTCTGAATCTCGAGCAATTATCAAGAAATATTCTGCCCTTTGGAGCGTCTTCACTCGGCTACAGCTACAGGAACGAACATATATATATATATATATATATATATATATATATATATATATATATATATATATATATATATATATGTTCGGTCCCTGCCGGTGACGGTGACAAGTTGTCTTTTCGTCCACTTTAATTTCTTCACACTTATATCGTAATTAGTACAAATAACGTATCCCATAATTTCCTTGTCTTGATTACCTGTTAGTTCTCATATTCACATTGTGTTTAACAAAGAAAAACGAGCCCTTTAAATTCCTCTTCCTTCGTTCTATATAAACTGAACATTGTTTTATTTTTGTTTACAGCCTAAGCGACCATTTATTCCTTATCCTTCGTTCAAACTCGAAAATTTTCTCTTGTATTAACCGCCGCTTTCATGGCGAATCCCCCGTAGTGGGTATAAGCCAAGAAACATTCAAATTAGTTACGAGATATCAATCAGTAATAGCAACTCTATCGAAATGCAGTTCGGCGACATTTTTCAAAAAAAAAAAAAAACGCGAAACTAATGTCGTACCGCCTTGTAAGCTCTATTTTAAGTGATTACCTGGTGCATTTGCCAATAAAGACATTCATTGCGACTGATGATTCGCGAAGTGAAGAAAAAAATGTGGAATTGGGATTTTCTCTCGTACTCGTAATTCCCGTCAATCTGCACATCGCAAGGGCGATTTCTGCGATATTTGGCTGCTGCACGAGAAGTGTAAATCAATAATAAAACAAAAGGCCAGAATCGGGGGACGTACTGTTTGCCAAACGTGATTACAAACCCGTGCGACCGCACGAAAGAGCTGTCCGAGAAGCGGAGCACATGGCTTACTACGCGCGTAAACAGGAAGGACCTCAGACGTTGCACAACGTTTGTGTGTGCGGGTGTCACTTCATAACAGGCAAGTTATGCTTCCGGATCTCCTCACCTTTTCGCCGAGTGTATCCCCCAGCGTGGGTGTGTGCCAAAGTTAGAGGATCTACTCTACTCTACTCTCGTACTCTAGGTTGGTCGTTTTCTCTTCGCCGTCCAGATTTTGCGCCTATCTTTGTAGTAGAATTTTTAACGGTGATTCGAGCTCTCGTCAAATTAACAGCATCAGCAAGTTTCGCAGTGTTTCTACACTACAATGCACTATTTTGACGGGTGCTGCAAAGGCTAATGTGGACCTAACAATCTGGCGGCCTCGAAATTCGGGAGATTCGTGATGCAGGAGCGAGTGGTGGTGGCGAAAAAAGAAAACTAGCGTACGATTTTGTTTACTGCTCTCTCAGAGCCGCAGAAACGTCATACTTAGCTCTGAATGATTGCCAGTATTTTTTAGACGTCATCGATCATACTAGTACTCGTAATTATACGGGGCGTGTAGACGAGAGTAATTAAAGAACAAAACATGATGTGTCCCGTGACAGCTAGTACTAATAGCCCCTCCTAAATCTTAGTACGACTTTCCAGAAGGCACCGCTGTACTGCGGCGAAAGTGGCTTAAAAAGCGTTCAGCACGCGATACAAGGCCAAGATATTGTGGAACCGCTGTATTTTTTTTTATTTTCTTTCGTGGTGGGATTAGGGTTAGGGTCTGCGCGTCTGAGTTGGATTGGATGATGATGCCCTAACTGCCGGGAACCAATGCCAACGCGGCCTCCATTTCTTACAAAACTTAGCGCAAGTGAGAAAATTTTTAGGGTGGTTGGGCATTTTGACGCAGCGTGGCGCAATTTCAGCAAATTTCACGGTTTTGGCGCATCTTGGCTCAAAAATAGGGAATTGTGTTTAGAAAAAGTTTATTTCATCACAGGACGCTACGAACACTTGGTAACAGTGTCTATACAACAATGACATTAACGTACACAAATAACTAAGCACAATATACATGAAAAGTTTTAACAGAAATGTCAAAGTCCACAGGGTGTCACTAACACATGCTACTAAGGACTGACATACACACACTTATCACAATATACACAATGTACATGGCGAAGTATATACACAATATACATGACATAGTGAACATGCCAGCAAATATGTAAAGCAGATGTTATGGTACATGTGATTTACATAAATGTACAGCTTTAACATGGAATGTGTATATGCAAGAACCCACAGGCCTACGGGGACATGGACACACCGAAATAATCAATACTAACAGACTATGTGCATTAATAAATCACTCTCTGATGACCTGACTACAAGAACCAGGCCAGATGAAAAACTAGCCGTACACGTCCATTAACTACCGACAGGAAGTGGCATTGGCGCAATAGACGAGAAAACCTGGGCCAGAGGTGCTGCAGGGCCTTTCTTAAAGGCTCCCCCTTTTTCGGAAATCTCGTTATGCGGTCGCGCACGGCACTCCGCCGGCGGTTTGTTTACATTGCGGCCGCTTGCGTCCTGTCTCGCTGCACGCCCGCGCGTGCTTTCTCTCTATCCCGCTCTCGTTTCCTGCCCGCGCTACGCGTGCGCTCGCCAAGGCGCCCGTGCGCCTTGGCGAGCGCACGCTCGCGCTGTGCTGAGCAACAGTGTGCGTGCACGCGGTGCTCATGTGAGCGTGCTTGCGCGCTAACCTCGCGCTGTGCTTGCTCTAGCGTTATACTGAACTGCGAGTCGTGGTCTCCCGGGGCCAGTGGAGATGGTGTAGAGCACGTTTGTCAAGAGACTGGCCAAGAAAGCCACCCTTCTGGCGACGGTAATGCACAGATGGTCGAGAAAATGAAACGTTGAAAATAAATTAGTGCACCATGCTTTTAGAATGGTGAAAAGAAATGGCACCATGATCCCGTAGAACATTTATGACAAAACTTCTGAAAATTCTGGATGACAATAATTGCAAAAAAAAAAACCTCGGATTAGTCACCCTGCTTCAAAACGTGTGTGAATATGAGAGAGGCGTTTATAAATGACAACTGGCGCGGACTAATTCATGCCAACCCAAGCTTGGCATGAAAACTACCCGAAAACGGGCGTGTTCCCCCGAAAACGGATTTTACGCTGGGCTTCTTGGTGAACGATTTTTGGGGTCAACTGCACAAGGGCAGAGGATGAAACACACGACGAGAACAAGGACAAGGGAACGAAGACGATAGGACAAGCGCTTCGTTTCTTTGTTGTGCTTGTTGTCGTCGCGCTGTTTTATTCTCTGCTCTAATTATGAACTAACCAGCCCTCATCAAGCTGTTACCAATGCACAAAGGCGAAACAAGACAGGTACGTTCGCGTTTGTTAGCTTCACTGTAGAGGTGTGCACGGGCTCCGGGTAGCCCGAAAGCCCGAAAGCCCGAGCCCGACCCGGCCCGCGGGCCGGGCTCGGGCGGGCCGACGGATTTTCACCTCGGGCCCGGGCCGGGCTCCGGCTACTTGGAGTTTTATCGGGCCGGGCTCGGGCCCGGCGCGAAGCCCGACTCAAGCCCGAAATATTGAGAATGAGCGGGAATTGTTCTCCAGCACGCATACAGCGCCATTTCCGCGACCGCCCTTTACCGCTTTTCCTTTCCATTCGCTACTTTGAACAAAAAGGGAAGGAGGTAAAGCACTGCCTCTGTTGCACTCCGACAGAGAAGTAACACTACCTGAGCTCGTGGCGGCGCCACGCGACTGTTCGCGTTAGATTTAAGGCCAAATCCCATATGAGTGAAAATGCGCGCGACCAGCGACCCCACGTAGATCGCCTTCGTGCAAGCTGACGCTTGCATGGGCATATGCCCCATACACGTGACGGCTTTGGCGAGCGAACTCCATTGTAGCTGGCATGAGGCCATCTACTTGTATAGCAAAAGTGCCGCGCTGTCGCAGGTATGCAACGCAAATAAAATATTTGTTGCATGTTGGTACGTAAAACGTTTACCGTTGTCTCGCAGTATCTTTTATATGCACGTGCATAATTATTACGTTATTTGTTGGTGTACAGCTGATGTGCTTAGTACGTCGCTGATGTACATCCGGTTCGGGTGTTTTGTGACTTCCGGGTGATGAGCGACGGTTTCCAGATGTGAAAAAACCTAGCGATCGCGCGATTTCAACCACGCGATACATCGCGCGAACGGCCCGTTTCGTCGCTTGTCGCTGTTGCGTGCATTTTGGCGCATATGGGGTTTGGTCTTTACTCGTAACTACCCTACGCGAACTCTGGTAACACGCAAGAAGAGTGGATGTGGCTCGCCGGTTGTCTTGCGTTCCGTTTTTCCTCCGCCAGCCAAGCCCGATAAAAAGGACAATAAACAAAATTTCCTTCATTCTGTGAAAAAATCGCTCGATGCAGAAATACATTACCGGCTCGTTCAAATGTCGTTCAAAAAGCCGGGCCGGGCTCGGGATTGTGTTTTCGTACGTCGGGCCGGGCCGGGCAGGCTCGCAGCCCTTTGCCGTCGGGCTCGGGAGGGCCTTCGACAAAGTCAGCGGGCCCGGGCCGGGCTCGGGCTCGGAAATACGGCCCGTGCACAGCTCTACTTCACTGTTCCGTTCTTGCACATAAGTTCTCCCCAAATTTGAGGCGGGCTGTTTTCCTGGTCCTGCGGTTTCCGAAAATAGAACAGTGCGAAGAAAAAAAGTACCATTGCTGTTTATTTCTTTCCAATGTCAGGTCAACATAAAGCCGCATTGCTAAGATTTGTGGAAACGAAGATGCGTACCCAGTACACACACACGCACACGCGCGCGCACACTCACTCACTCACTCACTCACTCACTCACTCACTCACTCACTCACTCACTCACTCACTCACTCACTCACTCACTCACTCACTCACTCACTCACTGTGATGCAGGTTCTTTCTTTTTCTGTTTTCGACAGCTCTTTTTACGACGTGAGCGTCGGAGAGCTTTGTCAGGGACGAAGCCGTTGGTTGAAACACACACAAAAAACTTTAATAAACCATTAGAGAGGGGAAAAAAACACTAAACACTGAACAAAAGGTTCACTACACGCGGCAAAACTCTCTTAATCACAAACAGAGCACAAGTTCAAAGTTTTAAGTTACGCGGTATAGTTCCGGCGCGGTTGAAGATCAAAGCGGGGAAGAAAGTCTGGTCTCACCCACTAACGGAGGCTTGGATGGAGGACCGTAGAGTCGACGGGTCTGCCTGGTGTTGACGAGGGGGCGGTCGATGCTCGGCGGTGCATGGCGAGGCCAAGATTAGCCCGATGAGGCGGCTCGATGCAAGACTCGGGCCCGAAGCCCAACTGCCGTTGCTTTGCCTGCACCGGGATCAGCAGGCCTTGCTCTCGAACGGACGAACCGTTGAGGTTCGCCCTCCCTGGACGCCGCGGTCCAAAGGTTCCGGCCGGGTGAAGTCCTGAAGGCTCGGGTCCGTAACCCGACTGCCCGTCTTCAGCGCCCGGCTACCGCCTTGCTGTCCCGTTCGCCTCGAACTGCCAATTCTCAGTCTTCCAGGCTTTCCTCGACCTCAGGCACACTTGTTTTCTTCTGATTGGCGCGGAGGAACTGCGTGGTGGTCATCTATTGGCTTCGGGTAGCTCCGTGTTTTTACCGCATTGGATCCTGTTTACTTTTTATTTTCCTTCTTGCGCCCCGCGCTCTTACGCGCCACGGTCCTCGACGTCGTCGTTTTTGTATAGGGAATCCCACACGTGCCTTCAGTCTTCTTTTCACGTCGCGCACTTTTCAAACATGCACCTAACGCGCACCACTGTCATCACAATGGCCCCCTTTTCGAGAAGTTTTTCCGTTCGAAAAACTGTTGTTCGGTGCGCGAAACACATAAGCTATCACCTCTAAGCACTCTAAACACCACACACTTTGTTCTTTGGCACGTCTCACGTCGAAACAATGAGGAGCACAACACGTAGCACTAAACGACCAACGATAGAACATTGGCACCAACCATAACGAAAAAATGGTGCAATAACTGTAGTATAACATCAATAGAACTGTATAACACACACAATCTTACAACAGGAACATACGGGGATAGTCACTGCAATCTACTCATATAGTCGGCCCCAACATTCTCAGATCCCTTAATATGTTCTATGCGAAAGGTGTATTCCTGCAGGGCTAAACTCCATCGCAGTACTCTGCTGTTGAGGTGCTTCGCCCGAGATAAATACTGCAGTGGTTGGTGATCTGTTTGAACTATGAAAGATGTTCCATATAAACATATGTGGAACTTCTCCACAGCCCAAACTAACGCGAGGCACTCCCGCTCGATGGCCGAATAGTTCTGTTCTCGGGGAAGTAGTTGACGACTGGCGTATGATACTGGGTGCAAAACACCATTGTGTTCTTGCATAAGGACTGCACCGATGCAAGAGTCGGAAGCGTCACTGCGGAGTATAAACCCACGTTTGAGATCCGGTGCTTTTAAAATGGGTCCAGACGCCATGGCATGTTTAAGTGTTTCGAACGCTTCCTCTCGTTGGCTGTTCCAACAGATCTTGTTGTTCTCCCTTTTCTTTGTCATTTCTGTCAGAGGCTGAGCCTTCTCTGCGTAGTGAGGTATTAGATCGCGATAATATCCTGTGAAGCCGAGAAAAGAGCGCAATTGTTTCTTCGTAGCTGGTCGTGGGGCTTTTGCAATCATTGCAATTGTATCCTCTACCGGTTGAATTGTTCCATCTCCCAGTCGATGACCCAGGAAAACTATCGACGTCATTCCGACCTCCGACTTCTGGGGCTTGATTGTTAGTCCAGCCTCTCGGATCCTATTCAACAGGCTATGTAAGGTTTGGATATGTTCCTCCCAAGTTGTCGTAGCGACGAGAACATCATCGATGTAATGCACGACGTTCGCCATGCCCTGAAGGAGACGTCTCATTAGCCGAGTAAACACTGCGGACGCTGTTTTGATACCGAACGGCATATAGAGGAAGTGGTAATGTCCGGATTGAGTGGAGAATGCAGTTTTTAGCCGTGACTCTTTGTCCATGGGCACCTGCCAATAGCCTTTAGTAAGGTCAAACTTGGAAAAGAATTTACTGGTGCCGATCTCAGTAAACAATATATCCGTTCTCGGAATGGGTTCTGCGTCAGAGACTAACAAATCATTAATGCGACGAAAGTCAATGCAGGCACGACAACTCTTATCTGGCTTCTTCACCAACACCAATGGCGAGTTGTATGGCGAGTCGGACTTTTCAATCACCCCGAGCCGCAGCATTTCTTCTACTTCTTTCTCGACTATCTCTTTCATTGCGAAAGGTAGCGGATATTGCTGAGTGTTGATGGGATCAGACGTTGTCAGTTGGAGACGGCACTCTAACAAGTTTGTCTTTCCAGGCACTTCGGAAAAAACGTCTTTGTAGGTGGCTAGGAGCTCGAGAACTTCTTCTCGTTGACTTTCCCGAAGGTTAGGACCAAGCTTGATTGCTTCGGTACCCAAGCCCTCTGTAGATTTGAAAGTAGGCACAGGTGTGTCCGTCTCCTCCTCCTCCACTACAATGAAAGATGCTGACTGAGGGGATATTTGTTGAGGACGCTCTTCGTAGCGTTTTAGCATATTAATATGAAACAGCTTAGTCGTATGTCCCATGTCCAGCCAGTAGTCGAAGTTACCTTTCTTTCCTGTGACCATGAAGGGCCCCTTCCAATGCATTAGCAGTTTGTTTTCCGTCGTGGGAAGTAGTATAAGGGCGCGGTCTCCAACCTTTAGCCGACGTATTCGACTTCCCCGGTCGTAGTATTTCTTTTGAGTTACTTTAGCTCGTGACAGGTTCTCTCGCGCCAACTGTAATGTTTTTTCCAGTCGATCTCTGAGATCCAAGACATATCCATATGTTGTCTTTACCTCTTCGCTTCGGTGGTCTCCGGTCCATAACTCCTTCAGCAGACTAAGAGGACCCCGAACATGTCTACCGTAGATCAGCTCGAAAGGCGAAAATCCCAGACTGGCTTGCGGGACTTCCCGATACGCAAACAAGAGGGGTGCTAATAACCGGTCCCATGACTTAGGTTCCTCTTGGCACAATTTAAGTAACATTTGCTTCAGTGTGCCATTAAACTGTTCCACTAACCCATTACATATGGGGTGATAGGGAGTGGAGCTGAGATGCTTGATCGCCAACAAGTCATTGACTTCTCTCATTAGCTCTGATGTGAAGCATGATGCTTGATCGCACAGTACTTCACGTGGGAACCCAATTCTAGAAAACATCTCTATCAATCCCTCGTCTACCGTGGCCGAATCGATGGATGGCAGGGCTATCGCATCGGGGTATCTAGTGGCGAAGTCCACTAATGTCAATATATAGCGGTTACCCATATGTGATATTGGCTTTAAGGGACCGATGATATCCACTGCCACTCTTTCGAATGGCGTGTCTATCAACGGCATGCGACCGAGAGGTGCCTTGCCCACTTTGCTCTTGGGATATGTTCGCTGGCATGTGTCGCAAGAGCGCACGTATCTTCTCACTGCCTCTTGGACTCCCGGCCAATAAAAGGATTGTAGAACACGATCAATTGTTCTCTTTATTCCTTGGTGCCCCGACATCAATGTTTCGTGCGCCAAAGTAAGCACTTGTCCACGCAGTCATTGTGGCACTACTACTTGTTGGATCATTTTACCAGAAGGTAGCCGGTAATAGCGGTATAGCACCCCCTTTTCTATTTGGAACGAGTAGGACTCCGATCTTCCTTGTAGTACTTGACCTACTTTGTTCCTGCAGGAATCTAAGGTCTTGTCCTCCTTTTGGGCGGCGCCAAGATCCTTTCTGGTCATTTTCAAGGCGCATACATCGCTCTTGGAAGAGGCCGGTCGTTGCTCTCTGCTTTTCACACCGACAACCAATGATTCAAGAAAACCGCCTTCTCCCTCTGTTTCTTTTCCACTTGCGATACATTTGGAGTTGGGTCTCCCCACACTTCTTTCTTCCCACTTCTTATCGGGGTCATGGACTTCTCGTGAACCTGGTACGTTTCCGACGATAATGTCATACAGAGGTTTTACCATGCATTTGACGATAGATGTACCAGAAAAATAAGGTGAATGAATCTCCACCTCTGCCTCAGGAACGGTGATGCTGCTGCCATCGGCTAAGAACAGCTAGCAGCCCTTGAGCGAATGGTTACATTTTGTGCTGCTTTGCCTCAGAAACACGGGCGAGATTTTTTTAAAACCAATTACAATGGCTTTGTACATAGACGCCAATTTCTAGAAAGAACGGAATGCTGCGATATCCGTTGCGCCAATATGGCCTCTTTGCGCGTTTGAAATAAAAAGGACAAGTAGCTTGTGTGAGAGAGAGAGAAGAAACATTTATTTATACCAGGGCTTGGAGTGGTTAGGGTGGGTGGTGCCCCTCTTCCAGGGCCCCACTGGCTACAGCGGCTCGCCGGGCCTGGTCAAGGGTCGCCAGTTGGCTTCCCATTTCCAGTTCCGCCAGCCGCGCCTCCCACGACCAATTCAGGGAATGGTTGTTCAACAGAGGCGAGATGGCAGCCTCGAGACGCTGTGTACACTTATATGTAATGTGCTCCAATGTCGGTGTTGCTTCGCACCACGGACATTTGTTGCTGTATCTGTGAGGGTACATTCTGTGTAACCTGTGTAAATGTAGGAAAATGTTTGTTTGCAGGCGACGCCAGTCCCGTGCTTGTCTCCCGTTTAGGTTAGGTTGAGAGGGAGCTTTAGTTCGCCTACCTAGTCTTTGAAATTCGAGGATTTCTCTTGGCGCGCCAGGTGTCGAAGTGTCCTCCCGGGTGATGTGGTCCGCGGCTCGGCCTGTCATGCCTCGAGCCAAACGGTCCGCCCGTTCGTTCCCCTCAACTCCTGAGTGCGCCGGGCACCAAGTCGCACCGTGATACATTGTGAGAGCCGTCCTCAGTATGCGTAAAACGCAGTCCGGTAAGACTCCGCCAAGGAAAAGACGGCAGGCGTCCTGTGAGCCCGTCAGAATAAATGCCGATTCGCCCCTGGCCTCCGCTGCTCGTATGGCCAAAGCTATGGCCGCGGCTTCGGCCGCTGCAGTTGATCTCGTGCGAATGGACATTGCAGTGGTAGTTCGCCCTTGGTTAGTCACAACTTCAGCGAAAGCAGGGACCATATTTGCGCTTCGATGGTGGAGACTCGCGTCTGTAAAGTAGGGACTCGCGTCTGTAGGTGACCGCCCGGGCGCGTCTCCATGTAGCGTGATGGACTGGGTGCATGTGACGGGGGATCGGGGCCACGTGGATCCTCTCTCGGAGTTCAGATGGCAGTAGCGTGGTTTCATCACCGCAGAACTGTGGCGAGAGTGGGTAGTGAGCGCCCGCTTTTGCGAGGTACGAAAATATTTGTCACCATATAGTGGATGAACGACATATATAAAACGATCAGAAATGCTCTTTGTATTGGTGAGGAGTGCGTACAATAAATGATACAAGGACTTTCAAGGGCTTATCAGAAAACTAACCGAGTTAGTAATGCTAAAAAATACGATCGTCATTTGTGCATTTATGTCACGAATCTGCAATACAGAACCCGTTCTGGCACGCGGGCTGCCTCACGGGCTTGCGGGCCGCAAGTAGGATTATCGGAGAGCGCCAGTGCAGATACGCAATGGCGATCATTGTGTTAAATATTTCGCGGTATGCGCAGTACCACAACGTGTTTGCACATCAGCTGGTGTCCCAGTGTGCTCTTTCCTGGTGGTACTGAATGGGCACGATGATATGGGAGGAGTCGACTAAACTTTATTGCTCTATGCGTAAGGACCACTCGGTCTGCCGTACGACAATGATCAAAATAAGGGGCGCAGAACAAATGACGATTTGAATCTGCGTACAGCTTGACGCTTGTTTTGCCTCTGCATTTCCCTTGAATATGCAGTTTCACAGTTCAATTCAGTGCTTATAATCTTCTCAAGGCTGACGCGGCATTGCGCGGCATAAGAATGGTGCGTACCGACTTGTGGAATGACGTGGCTTTCCTTGCAACTTAGAAATGCAACCGCCGGCAGCACGCGCGCACTCCCTTCCGCGGGCGAGCCGACGACCATGGCCTCCGCGACCTCCGCGACGACCTTCGACGTTTTCAGCGGTCCACCAGAACAGCATCCGGCGCTGGCGTTGTGCGCGCGATCTTTAGGTTACCTCGTCTATTGGCGCAGCTGTTGCACCTGTAGTACGCGAAACACCCGACACCGGCGAGCGTACAGAAATGCGGCCCTCGAAAGTGCCATACGCGTATTTGCGTGCCCCGTTTCCCAATCACTGATGCTCTCTCGATGGTGGCCTTGCCGGTGATCAGCCGTTTCAGACATAGAGTTTGCTACAATACTTACTAGAGGGAACTCTTGCGCTAGTGTCTATGGGAGCTGCAACGCATGGCGCTTCAGCCAGCATGGGAATGATGGGTAGTACACAAATTTGTCTAAACTTCGTTCTTTCAGCTCCGTTTGGCTCCGCGTCACCTGTATCCGCTTTGTCGCAATACAAAGTTCAGCAAAAGTCGGCAGTTCCACTTCACCACTTTAACTTTTTTTAGGCTCACCAAATGAAACCTGGTCACGAAGTTAACAACGATCCATTCTTTTATACGAAAGAAAACCAAAACACGGCAATAAACAAAGCCACAAGTACGTTTGAAGCCGCAAGCACGAAGACTAGGCAAATTTGTGTACTACCCATCATTCCCATAGTAGCTGAACGATCGCAGCGCCAGAGTCCCCTCTAGTTAATTTTAGGAAAATCTGTGGTTTCAGATATGGCAATCTGATCTTTAATCGAGGTGACTTGACTTCTCGTTGCCACATGTCGTTGTTGCCTGTACATGGACGCATGACTGCCGTTGTTGCCTGTAGCAACGGAAGTGCCGTGCTGCTAATCACGTGGGTAAGCATCTGATTCCCCGCGTGGACCAATCCCCAACATGGAGGAAGGAAACAGGTAGAAGGGTGCGTTGCGCAATGTGATAGAGAGAGAGAGAGAGAGAGAAAGAAATAAATATTGTGCTGCAGACACTCACACGCGAACCTTTGCTTGCACGCCTTTTCCAGATAGTGCAAATGAAGGCTCCCAGGATATCTTTTTCCTTGATACGTTCCTAAGAGGATCTTTCCGTAAACCACAGCACCACGCTAGCCCCTGGCGGCCGCGCAGGGCCCTGTGGGAAAGAAGAGCGAGCCGCCCTCCGTCCAACGTTGGTCCTACCGTGTGCTCGCGTAATTTTGCCGCGACAGCGTTAAAGAGCTCGTTTCGCAGTACTTCCGCTGTCGGCGTCGGTGTCGTTGGTTGCGTGCGAAAAGTCAGCGTTGTCCGTGAGCGAAAATTTGAGATATACGCAAATAAAAAATATTCTTTAAAAATTCGCTTCGAGTGGAATTCGAACCCAGAACTTCTGCGTGGCAAGCAAGTGTTCTACCACAGAGCCACCCCAGCGCTCGGAGTTGCTTCGGAAAAAAAACACTATATCAGTGTTATGTAGTGTGAGGAGTGCCATTAACACGTGTAATGTTGCGTGGCAAAAGCGTAGAATCACACCAGGTGACAAAACATGTGAACTGCGCGACGAGTTAGCGGTTTAAAGGCCGATCAATTACAAAGCGCTCAGGCATAATTAACTATCGTTATCAACAACAGCATCAACAATTAGTACAGCTGCGCCGGTGCACATGTTGCCTTACGGATCCGCAGTGCATACCTCGCAAAAGGAAGAACTATGTCGTGGGCACTTCGCAACTCTTTTTGTAGTAGTCATCTTAGGATAGTTTGAAAGGGCCAATTTCCAGGCGCACAGACGTTTCTTTCCTTGCGGCACTGTTTAGGTGACCACCGAGAAGTGAAGCCTAGCGACCACCGAGAAGTGAAGACTGAAGGCGATGTGCACGAGGCCCGATTACGCTATCGCGTTCTGCTGTTGAACGCGAATCTCAAGCGTCCTCTAAGTTTTTGTGCATATCCTCGCGCGTTTTGAATAGACAGTGGTGCCCCGTGATCCTCCAGGCTTGTCGTAGCGACACAATTCCGTCAAGAAGAGGAGGCCTTTATCGGAATTTATTTTTCGTAAATCCCCTATTCTCCCAAATTCGGAGTTTAATTTTGCCTTATTCTTAATACCCCAGTATCTGCACGTGCAATACGTGCAATCTCTAACACTCCCCTCTACAAAAGTACTCGACCATATTTTAATAGCTACAAAATATTGCCTGTCAAACAGGTACACAGACGAAAGCCATGTCTAGAGATACTACGTCAATATAGGACAAAATACGTCACTCTTCTTGGATACATATGTGAAACGCCTTACTAACTACGCAGGAGCTTAATATACAAACCCAGGTCACGCACGAGCAATGTTGACCAACGATTAACTTCACGATTACCAGACATCCTAAACCAACACCCAACCATACATTTCTGGAGGATGGAACATATTATCTAGATTATTTTTAAAAAACAACGAAAGAACTCCTTGCTGGAGAAAGCGACGCTTTTCTTGTTTTCTAAAATCTTGCAATCGTTCATGCCTTGCATTTTTTACACCTTGTTTACTATTACTTTGCGATTGTTCAGTACATTACTGTTTAGTACATTTATTCGGTAGATAATACCGCCTTACGTTAAAATTTTGTAGAACTCTTTTCCGATTTCACCTGTGGAGCATAAGTATGGACTAGTTAAGACGTTCTTTGTGTAATAATTTGATTGTAGGCACGCATTTGTTGGTATCGCCACCACTCTGAGAGCTCTGTATTTTTGTGCACTCTACTTGCAGTTCTGTTTCGTCTTGTAACCCGTGCAGAATACGTACTGTTGTGTTCTCTGCTTATAGTGCTTACTGGTGTGTTCTTTCTGCATTTCACCCAAGGTGGCACGACTCGGGCAGACATTCACTCAGCCTTAAATCACGTGCCCCGAGGCAATTTTGTAACAATTTTGCCATGCGTGAAGCAAACCAAAAATCTTAGATGAAATTATATCTCAACACGAAAAAATCAGAACACATGAAGTGTATTTTAGTTGTATGGAACGTTTGAACGCAGAAACACATATACACACAGGCGCAAAAACTTTAATACAAAGCACCCAAGTGTGTGCTTATTACAACCTTTAAGCTTGGTGTAATAAACGCAAGCATACTTACGAGGCCCGTATATTCGATGTCGTCTGGCGCGCCGCACTAGCCAGGGGACCGTATATTAAGGTGTCTTGCGCTCTCGGGGGCTGTACATATGTTGACGTCTCTCGCTCTGTGAGCCACAACTCCTTTGTTAACACTCGGAGGGTCGATTTTTTCGCGAAATGCATCCCAAAAAATGTGTATTTTTATTGCTGACTTAAATTCTTCAGACAAAACTATTTCAGAAAGAAAATGCCTAAATTTTTTCGGGTGACCGTAAAGTGACAAAATATCATTTAGGTTGTTGCATGGGTAGCCAGCGCTGCCCAGGTGGCGCGCCTAAAATGTACAAGCTGCGCCGCCCTGGCGAGCTAGCTGAGAAACATCCAGTAATACAGAGCCGCCGCGAGGCGTACGAAGGCACGTTTCAACTAGTTTCAACGTGCCCTCACATACCTCGTGGCACGTTCAAACGCATGCTGAACGTCATTCGACACTACCGCGGCTTTTGCTCGATGTGCGCCGTTTTGTAGGTACTTTTGAACGCGCAAGACTAGCGCAGATCGGGACACTTCGCTGCACTGTGGCGCAGCGGGCGAGCAGCGATGCCACCGATTATTATCCGCTGCGGTTTCAGTGATGTGATGTGTGCGGACGGGTACCTTCGCGAGAGTGTGCTGTCGAAAGGATGGAAGCTGTCCAATGCGAAGTATGTCTATGACTTGGAAGAAGCTGTTTTTCGAAGAGACACTTTCGGGGAAGTGTCAAGCACCGCACGACGTAAACTTACAGGTAAGTGTGTTCAAACTGCGCTAGCAAGCTCGACGGTGTATGCATTGTGCTCGTTGTGCGCCCGCTTTGAAATAACTTAGTGCCTCAGGCAGCACTGAGAACATTCAGCCCAGTGAGTGACAGCTGTTTTTAGCGAGCATGTCACATTTACGTAATCTGCAGTTACAGCTCGTACTATATTACAGAAGCTGTTTCGCAGCAATACTTTACGGTGTTTTTAACGGCTTGCATGTGCCCACTAAATGCTCGTATCGCAGTCTTTAAAAAACGTTTTTGAAGCTGACGGTGAAGCGTGAAATAAATGTAAAAAGGCCGGTGTACAGTGGAGATCAGTGGTGTTAGCGGAAATACAAACATGTCGCAGGTCTCGTGCTTTTACGACGTCGACTCGCCATCGTCTGCAGACCGTTTGCAAACTTGCGATCGGCCGTCGTCTAAGCCCGATACTTTAAAAAAATGCCTTTGAGGAACCTAGTGGTAATTGACTTCGTGGTGGTTCCGAGTGCAGTGTGTGATCAGCAATGGAACATGCGTAGACAATACGGTTTTTCTAGCGGTCATGGATTTGTAACCGGTTAAAGTCGACCCTCGCGTTACAATCGAATACCGAAATTCTACTTTTTTTCCTGGACGTAATGAAATGTCACACCTGGCGTTACAATCGTAGTCATGTTACAATCGAGTAAATACGGTATGTGTAACGTACGGCGCCATGCTTACGCAACCTAAGCTGTCATGTGCTTTCTTTAACTTTTTCAAGGCCAGTTTCAAATAAAAGATTTGTGATGTTTTCCAGAGCGCCAACCCATGTGTATTGGGGGAAAGCAAAGCCGAAGGGAGTCAACTATGCTCTGGACTATTTTTTTTTCAGTTATTAAAGATATTTTTGATTGTGGCACTTGTGAATACAACAATACCACCGGTCTCGATGCTTCTTTTTCCTCGTTTGATGATCGCGCACGGTGGCATGGTTCACGTCAGCAGCCACTCGTATTTGTTTATATGCCCGAGTGTTTCCGGCCGTGCCCGGCAGGGCGGCGCACCCTGTACGCGGAAACTCCAGCGCTGGTTCCCCATACACATGGTTTATTCATGAGTAACAGCAAGATAAATTCTAAAAAGAAAAACCTATACGACTGTTACAAAATTACGCGTTGAAATAAACGTCTGTGCAGTTCACAGACGTACAAACGTAAGTGCGCGAAATGGCATTAAATGGAAACACGGGGGGAGGAAAGCCACTTCTAATCCAGTCAGCATCGTCTCGCCGCGCACACTTTTGAGATGTCGCTAGCTCATCAACATTTGAATCTTAACTCGTAAGTAACTCCTCATATGACGGGCTGACGTTTACTCAATCGGGTTCTGATTCAAGAGTCGAGCAGCGGTTCGGAAGAATCGCCGCTAGTCTCACTTGCGGCAGAGAAACCGGCGCGCACTTCCAAAGCGAAATTAAACTGCGCGGGTGAGCGCACTGAAGAAAACTGCGTAGTTGCGAGGCGCGTCCGGAAAGCGAAAACAACTCCGAAGCGTGGAGAGTTGGGCGAGTTGGTACGAGTTCATTCTGGTCGAACTGCGCAGAGACGGGACAGGAAGAAAGGCAAGACAAACGAGCGCAGAATAACAACTGAGTTTATTGAACGATGAAACCAGCCTTTTCAACAGCCTCAGCCCATATGACATGTCCCCCTAGGGGCTAACACAGGAACCGCTAAAAGCCATGAAATTATAAGCACGTTAAGGAGTTATTAATGAACCAGCTGAAAAGCTATCAAAGACACGTTACAGGCTATAAAACCGTGACAAACAACATGAAAAAACATGAAAAAACGCAATGCAAGAGAACGATTGTGCGCACATGGAAACAACCAACGTATAGACTGAGCTGATTACGTTCACGTGCAGCAGAGATATGCGTACTCTTTGTCAGTAAAAAACTGACGGGTGACTGATGCACTCCTCCCCTTTCCTCCTGATGCGGAACGCCTCGATAAATCTGCGGTCTATTCCTTTCTCTCGACAGAACTGGCGCGTCTTCGAAAACTTCCTCGCACCCGCACTGCCGGTAATGCGTTAGACAGCGATCTCTCGTGCTCCCTTAGTCGCATGTTAATCCATCTCGCGCTCTCCCCTATATCTGATTTCCCGCACGTTAATGGCACCTGGTACACCACACCGACCTCGCAAGTTACATAGTTATTCCTGTCATGAATTACGCAATCACTTTGACGGAAAGCAGATGATTTTTCAAGGGCTCGTTTGTCTTTGTTAGACACAATATTAATGAGAACTAACAGACAATAACGCCATGGAAAGTACAGGGGGTGTTAACTGTAGTATTTAGAATATAAATGTGAAGAAAGTAATGTGGACGAAAAGATGACTTGCCGCCGGCAGGTACCGAACCTGCGACCTTCGAATAACGCGTCCGATGCTCTACCACTGAGCTACGGCGGCGGTCATCCTCCCGTCCACTTTCTGGGGTATATATGTTGATTTAAACCTAGGAGTGTTAGTCAGCGCCAATCGCAGCCATGGCGGCGAGTGTGGAACACTCTTTTTTTTTTTTTGCCTGTTGGCGTCACGTAGCACGTGATCTTTTTACGAGCTGGCAGCTGACCAATAATCCCTCGCATACTACCTGAAGGCATTAAGTCTGCCAGGACGAGACCCTCGCTATGAATGAAGGAAAGCAGATGATTTTTCAAGGGCTCGTTTGTCTTTGTTAGACACAATATTAATGAGAACTAACAGACAATAACGCCATGGAAAGTACAGGCAAGTCATCTTTTCGTCCACTTTACTTTCTTCACATTTATATTCTAAATACTACAGTTAACACCCCCTGTACTTTCCATGGCGTTATTGTCTGTTAGTTCTCATTAATATTGTGTCTAACAAAGACAAACGAGCCCTTGAAAAATCATCTGCTTTCCTTCATTCATAGCGAGGGTCTCGTCCTGGCAGACTTAATGCCTTCAGGTAGTATGCGAGGGATTATTGGTCAGCTGCCAGCTCGTAAAAAGATCACGTGCTACGTGACGCCAACAGGCAAAAAAAAAGTGTTCCACACTCGCCGCCATGGCTGCGATTGGCGCTGACTAACACTCCTAGGTTTAAATCAACATATATACCCCAGAAAGTGGACGGGAGGATGACCGCCGCCGTAGCTCAGTGGTAGAGCATCGGACGCGTTATTCGAAGGTCGCAGGTTCGGTACCTGCCGGCGGCAAGTCATCTTTTCGTCCACATTACTTTCTTCACATTTATATTCTAAATACTACAGTTAACACCCCCTGTACTTTCCATGGCGTTATTGTCTGTTAGTTCTCATTAATATTGTGTCTAACAAAGACAAACGAGCCCTTGAAAAATCATCTGCTTTCCTTCATTCATAGCGAGGGTCTCGTCCTGGCAGACTTAATGCCTTCAGGTAGTATGCGAGGGATTATTGGTCAGCTGCCAGTTCGTAAAAAGATCACGTGCTACGTGACGCCAACAGGCAAAAAAGAGTGTTCCACACTCGCCGCCATGGCTGCGATTGGCGCTGACTAACACTCCTAGGTTTAAATCAACATATATACCCCAGAAAGTGGACGGGAGGATGACCGCCGCCGTAGCTCAGTGGTAGAGCATCGGACGCGTTATTCGAAGGTCGCAGGTTCGGTCCCTGCCGGCGGCAAGTCATCTTTTCGTCCACTTTACTTTCTTCACATTTATATTCTAAATACTACAGTTAACACCCCCTGTACTTTCCATGGCGTTATTGTCTGTTAGTTCTCAGCAATCACTTTGACGTGACTCACTCGTGTCTTCTTTCCTCTTACTAATCATGTTGCACACTTTGGAAAGTTTAGCAGGCGCAGAAAAAACTACGTTAACCCCATATTTGTTCCCGATCTTTTTTAAACCATGGGAAAGGTCGTGAACATACGGAACAACGTCGAACTTGTCCACCTCTTTCGGCTTTCCGTTAGCATTCTGTCGCATGCCTTTTTTCTTTTACCACGCGGGCGAGCTTCAATTTTTTTTTTTTTTTTATGACGCCGCGATATATTTTGTGCGACTTAGCGAGTCGTTCAAATGACGCAGCGGCAAGCGCCACCTTTACCATATCTTTGCCATCAGTTTCGTTATCGTCCGCAGAGATAAGAGTCAACGAAGTACACGCTTGATCGCAACGAATGGAAAGCTTGAAATAGAGAGAAAGGGTGGAGAGTTTGTCGTAGGGGTGATCGTTGTAGCATGGAAGAGCCAACGAGGGGGAGAACAATGCGCAATCTTAATTTTCGCTGTTCCGAAACGTGCCGCTAGGCCCCTGGGACGCTATAGGCCCGTCGACGCTAAAGTCCCTGGATATTTTGGGGAAAGTACCGTCTTTCTTTTAACCGAGCCGCCACGCCGAGCACCCTCCTCTCCCGCCTTCCACCTCCCCGCTTCACGGGTATTCGCACGGGAAACGCGCGTGAACCTCTTTCTTTTTTCTTATGTTTTCATTTTTCGCCGAACCCGGCTCCCGCCACTACCCTATCAAGAATACCACGTCACACTGATAACGAACGTTACGCGCGTTATCAGCGTGACATAGCATTCTTGATAGGAAAGTGGCGCGAGCCGGGTTATAGGGTCGGCGCGCGCACGGTGGCCGTTTGGGAGAGGATATAGATAAGGTTTGGACACCTGGGAGAGGAGGGTTGGACACTTTGGAGAGGATATGGAGAAGAGTGTCGCTACTTTCTCTGTATTAAGGGACTTTAGTCGACGCTCGCGCGATAACCTTCAAATCGCGCTAGACTGTACATGGGATCCCACATACTGTATAGTAAACGAATACGACATTGCGTGCGTTGTAGTTTCAAGGTGTATGGGAGCCATGTAGAACGTAAGTTCAGAACCAAAGTCTCCCTAATACGTTTCTGACTACACTCGGTTACAACCTCAGAAAAGATGCAATAGACCTGTCTCACACGGGCACGTTTAATCGTGATCAGGGGTGATCCGGATCTGAATTCTTTATCGCGATTAACAAGCTCGTCGCTGCTACGCGGTGCAGCCTAATCCGGACCGAGTTTGGCACAGACGTCAGCCAAATCGCGATGCGCAGATCGCGATCGTCTTGATCCCGATCGAGTCTAATCGTGATCGTGAATGTGACCGTGTAGCAGCTCCCGATCCGGATCGAGCCCAATCCTGTTCGGCCCTGATCGCGATGAAAAGTGCCCGTGTGACACCGGCATAAGCTCCGCCCACAGAACTGCGGCGCACCTGCTCATCACTTTTGAAAGACAGTCGTGCTGCCTGGTTTCCGCTCGAAACATAAGTACTTTTTCTCGGCTAATGTAGATGCTACGCTTATTACGATTTAAAGGTCCGTCGTTACTACCTAAAACATTACGTTTGGATGAAGAGCGATGAATAATCTCTGACAAAACTTACCAGGACGCTGAAGTTTGCCACCTAAAACCAGTTAGTTAGGGAAAGTCAGTTATCTGAAACGCTCGAAAAAAGGGTTGTCGTCACAAAAATGAGTAAGCGCTATTGGATGAAGCACTTCTGCAAATCCACTTTGGGAGGGACAGTGACGGCTGTGGCGGAGCTAACACTTTTTCTTAGATTGCAACCCAGTACACTGTGTGCCGCTGCAGTGTGTGCTGTGCTGTTCTAAGCACCCGTCGTATGCCCGTCGGAGTTTTGCACTCTCGGTCAGTAACAAAGACACGGAATTCACATCCGTATAGTGAAATACTGCTTGTAGAGCCGCGCGTACATTTTATTACGAAACACATTATGCCGAGGGCAGGAGTACTTTTACACTACTTTTTTTGGAGCTCAGTAAACGCTCACTGTAACAAACACACACTACAGCAAATCTAAATTATACGAGTTATAAAAGGTAAAAGAATACGTGTATATATGTCGAATCCATTGTGAAACGATACCAGCGTTCGTGTTTCGCGAAATGAACGATCCTCTTATACAAACTCGTTCTTGGCTACACAACGTTTGAGAGGAGAAGGCCTAGTAAAGCATACTGTTGCTGAACATTGATGCGTTTCTTACAATCACAACGACCGTATGCCCTGAATGAGCAACTACTTTAAGCCACCGTGCCGGGTTGGCTGTCACAGGGCCTTGATATGCTCGTGGAGCCATTCCAGCTGCTGAAACGGCTCGTCGTAGCAAATTCCCGTGTAGTCTCCGTGATCGACATTCATTATGAGCCACGCCATGTCTGAGCGCAGTTTGAAGTTGCTCGACAGGGCGGACACCTGCGCAGAGGGTCGGAGAAGTTCCTGATGAAGGAAGGAAGGAAGGAAAGACCCAGGTGAAAATATTCTCACTGGTTCTAGCTGCTTCCAGCTGGAACGAGCTGAACTGGGTTATGCAACAATTCCCAGCTGGAACCGGCCAAATATTTTCACAAGCGTATGAATGTGTCGGTTTGAGGATGCATACAGTTCGGTTTGTATATGATATCAGCAGAACTGAAAACTTTTACTTGCTACGAAACGTAACAGAAAAGCAAGACAGAAATTAAGAGGAAAAGGCGAACTACTACAATACGACGCTACAATAACTACTGCTGCTGCTGCTACTACAACGACGACGGCGGCGGCACAGGGTAGATAGGTTAAGACAGCCTACTGTCAAGACTTCAGGAGCCGTTGCATCATCGGGAAAATGGGGGCAAGCGAAGCCTTGCGCCTGCGTGCCTGACGAACTAGTTTACTTTTAAGTGCGCATCACTTTAGGGGCCCGGCCTGTCGTATGCCGTCATCGTATGCTGTCGTAGCTTGGCGTAGCGCAAGCAAAACCACAAATAGTATAGCCACTTGTAGCATATAGAGCGCGCGCTCGTGCCAAAGAGAAGTCCTCTTCCTCTTGTTCTTCGAGCGCCTGAATGATGATAAGTGCGGAGCACTTTAGGGGCCCGGGCTGTCGTATGCTTTCGTCGCTTGGCGTAACGCAGGCAAAACCACGTATAAAAATAGAAGAAAAGAGGAAGCAAGCGAGAAATAGAAAGAGAAAAAAATAGAAAGAGATGTACAAAGACCAAGAAAGAGAAAGAAATAGATGAGCAGAGGGGAAGAAAAAAATAGAAATAGAGAAAAAAAAGAGAGAAAGCAAACGAAAACAGTTAAAAAAGAAAAAATAGAGGAAGAAAGAAAGAGAAAACCGAAGAGAAAAGAAGACTGCCCAGCTCCGCACTTCCTTCAGGCTTGGCAGCCCTAGTGCGAAGCTGCCTTGCCTTAATTTTGTTTCTTTCTTTCTTCCCTTCTTTCTTTCTTTCTTCCTTTCTTTCTTTCTTTCTTTCTTTCTTCCTTCCCTTCTTTCTTTCTCTCTCTCTTTCTTCCTTTCTTTCTTTCTTTGCTCAACACTCCCTCGTAACTGCTTCCTTCCTCCATGCCAGGAATTGGACCATCATCGACGGCCTTATAAGCGAAACACTTCAGTTGCTACAGGCAACGACGACGGTCAAGCGTTCATATGCAGGCAACGACGAAATGTGGCAGCGTAAAATGACCAGCGACCTCGATACAAGGTCAGACTGCCGTGCCAGAAAGGGCTGATCGCCGACAAGCCCTCGACCGAGAGAGCATCAGTGATTGAAAAACGGCGCGTACAAATGCGCGTGTGACCGGCGCACCATCGACGACCTCATTTCTGCACGCTCCTTGGCGCCGGGTTTTTCGCCGGCGACACCGAAATCGTGAGTTACGAAAGCTTCGCTTGAAAACAAAGAAAAGGGGGAAAGAACGAGAGAGGAAGAAGGTAATGTTTCTGCTCTTATGGCACCAACCCTGCCTTTATTCCATCTCACTCTAGTGAAGGAAAGAAGATGACTTTTAAAGGCTAGTTTTTCTTTGTTAGACACAATATTAATTAGGAGTAACAGACAATAATGCCAAAGAAAGTATAGGGCGTGTTATTTGTAGCAATTAGGATATAAATGTGAAAAAAGTCAAGTGGACGAAAAGATAACTTGCCGCCGGCGGCAAGTTGTCGTCCCATTATATCCTAATTGTTACAAATAACACCCCCTACACTTTCCTTGGCATTATTTTCTGTGACTTCTAATTAATCTCAGTCCAATTATTTATAGTCTGTTACAATTAAAGAATTAATGTAATCTGCGCTCGCAGCCCACCCAGAGAAAATTTGCATAGCTGCCCCATACACAAACGAAAGTTTATTTAACCAATACACGCATGCGCTAGAGCCGCTTATATACGAAATACTTATAAATTGCGTCGGTATAACTTACACAAACGCTAGACGCAATCTTACGCACACTGCAATAGTACCCTCTACGCTACCAAGCAACCAAAGAACAAGAAAGCTGTCAGCAAAAGCATCATACCTCTGAAGGAGGTGGGAAAAAAAAAGGGAGAAGGTAGTACGGGGAGTTCGGTAATTTGTTTGTTTTTCTCAACTCAGTATGGAACTGCCGGAAATACCAGTTTTTCCCCACGTAATACGAAAAACCGTGTGTGCCAGCGCCTTAAAAGGCGTCAACACCGCTCAGTCCGAGCTCGTGTGTTTAGAAATAATGTTAGACGATTTAGAATACTGGTACTCCACCATGGGAGAGTGTTATGTCGCCCCCAACATATGTTGTACACGATCAGTACGTGTTTAGAAAACTCATTGGCTCATTTCCGTAGCGTCAAGCACCTTACGAGCATTTCAGGTCGGTGATTTTCATGTACAGATCGGAGTTGCCAGTTCCGCTTATAATAAGCGCATTTGGGCTTCGTTTTTCGCCGAGTCGCTCGGAGAATTTTTCAGTCGCTTGTGGCGTTTTTTTGGGGCTTATTTGCATTTTCGCAGAAAGTATAGGTATTTTAGTGACCACCACGTTCCCCAATAGCGAGGCTATCGATGTCTTTGAGTAGTTGAGTATTGAAGTCAAAACATACGTTGGGGGAATCAACAAGTAACCCTAAAGAGATACCGTAGAAAATTATTTCCGTCAAGATCTTCAGCCAAATTCAAAGACTGCGTGCTGCAATCTATGGAAACAACCTTCATTTCAGGCAGAAACTAGAGGGAGTTAATGAATTCAATGCCTTTTTCCCAAAATGCCGCGTCGATAGCGGCCGCTCCGAGAACTAGTGGAGGTCACGTTTGATGACACCTGAAACGGGCATGCCAACATTGCCAGCCGTCGCCTGCGTCTCTCAACCCCCTCAGCTTCCACTACGGTTCCCAGAATCACCACACTGCAAACGGGTTTGAGCCTTTTAGGGAGTTTCGGGCTCGACGCATAACGTGCATCCAAAAGGTACTACGCAAAACCCCCTTCAAAAGGAGGTTCAAAAGGAGGTTTTTTTTACATCCTATAAGGGAGTGATTAGACGGAACCAAGGAGGTAAATTTGTGTTTTTATTGAACTCATTTTGAGGGCTTGAATGGAGCGCATTGGAAGTTTTTCTGGTTCTTTTGAGAGCTTTTAAAGCCTCCTTTTTGGAGGTAAAGTTGGTGTTTTTATGTAAGCCATTTTGGGGGCTTGAACAGAGCGTATTGAGAGTTTTTCTGCTTCTTTTGAGAGCTGTTAAAACCTCCTTTTATACGAGGCCCTAGAGCGGTCGCGAAATGAAAAAAAAACGTGTATTTTAGGCAGTATATTACGTTTACCGGCCAATTTCTGCTACTATTCATCACTAGGACATAATAGAAAATGGACATCAAAGTAGTTATGGACAGACATGACATTTGCATACAAGTACGCACGACACAGGAATCGAACTTCGACCACACGCACTCAAAGCAAGCACTATAACCATTACACCACAGCGCCACCACTTGCAAGCTTGCTTTTTTTCGTGGGCTTATATATGTACCAATGCATGTACAAAGCGGCTGGTAAGCCGTCGGCACAACTTCGAACTTCTGTTGTTGTACCATCGGCGTGTGTTAGCAGAGAACACCCATACACTTAGAAAAGGGAAACTGTACCTTTGACAGTGCAACGGAAATAAGGGTAGCGGTGGCGTTGTGAACTAAAGTAGCCGACCAACAGATGCCGTTGTACAGCAGGAAACGGAAATGAGTTTTATGCAATATGGCTGCCGTCGCTCGTTTTTGGTTGTTGTGCAGTGCGCTCCGGTCGCCCGTGCTCGTACAAAAGAAATAAATGTATATGCCACGTTTTGTTCACTTACCGAGCCCTGCGAGTGTCGTAATGAATCTTCTGAACTGTCTTTCGTGTGTATTCCGTGCCCCAACTGTGTGAAATGCTACGAAGGTGCCAGGAGACGCCAATGCCTCAACTGGCATTAACGCGCAAACACCGGCGACGTGTAAGCCTGATAATGTTTTATTACATATTCATAAATCATTACAAGACAAAGTACACCACTGAGCGTTCACACAAGCAAACAACGCGGTTACATCGTGAAGTAGTGGCTCATAAAGCGCGAACGCACGAGCAAGAAGAGCTACGAAACGTATGTATACGCTCGTGTACACTATAATTATTTCCCTATTTCCTCGTGCCAATATTATGTAGCCTCTTTGGGACATCACCTGGCCGGTAGCCTTGCGGAGAGAATACGATAGCTTGCAGCGCAAAACTCACTTCTCTCGACCTTTTGACTTCAAACCACCCGAATCCGTATTTTCCTTACTACTGGCTTGTTTCTTGACAAGTTTAGCATAGCAGGTAAGGTGCCGCGCTGGTAAATGCGAGGACGTGGGTGTGAATTCCCTCCACGACGGCCGCATTTGTTTTGTTTTATCGCTTGGGAAAACTAGGCGACAAAATGGATGCGGCCGCCGTGACGGACATTTCGGTGGGGTGCGAAAACCGAAAACACGTGTACTTAGATTAAGGTGCACATTAAAGAGCCCCAGGTGGTCAAAACTGATGCGGAGTGCCCACTATGATGCGCGTCATAATCGCATCGTGGTTTCAGCACGTAATTCTCCAAAAACAATTCATATATTAAATTTCTATGGATTCAATACTATTTTAACTGGTGGAGCGAACCTGGATGAAAAATTATCCTAACGTCTAGTTTCTCTCTGCAGAGGCAATCGGCTAAGTTGTGTCCAAAGAGGCAAGTAATGGCTCGGAGTAGCACAAAATTTGTTTCAGCTTGCAGCTGACCGCAGACAAGTGGGCTGGGAAAATTGCGACCTTTCTTGGTAAAGAGCCCACTTGACAGCACGGCAAGTGCCCAGAAATTAATAGGTATGGTCTAATCATTCTGTGCGTTCCCACAGTGTAAGTAACCAGCTTAATTCACAACACAGATACATAACAAACACTTTATGGTCACAACAATACTGTAGGAAATATCAGTACATTGCTTGTAAACACATGGACAACAAGTAAAATTGTACAACCAAGTCATGAGCTCCTTGGATTGCTTATCCTTTTTGCTTAGAACAATTATAACACAGCAGTGTATGAGCACAAAAACAATAGTCTTGAACTGCTAAGTCAATTTTTGGAGCTGACTTCCAAGTCTTTGTCTGGCTTAATTCTATGTTTTTGAATTCCAAATACCAAAGAATCCTAATATGTACAAACTAGGGGTGTGCGAATATTCGAGAGTCGAATTCGAATCGAATAGTACCTAATCGAATAATTCGATTCGACTTTCGAATAGCTAGTATTCGAAGTTTCGAATAATTCGACAGGACAAATATCTAAAGCGCAACAAAGGCCGATGGTGCAACTTGGTTAGGGTGGGGTGGCAAAAACTAGCGCTAACGTCGTTACACTAGGCCTTCCGTTAAAACTTTCACTGACATTCTGGTTCAAAAGCGAGCGCACGCTCATCTTAAAAGAGACTGTCATTTCCGAACGTAGGAAAACACATGAGAATACTGTCAAGCCCTTCACAACTTCTTTCCCAAAACGAAGGCACGGACTTCTTGCGCAGTTCGGTCGCGTATGCTGCAAGCGCCGTAAAACGTCCCGACTTTGACCTGCGAAACCCTCGGTCATTGGCTTTGCTTGTAAAAGTTTGTTCACGCTAGGAGGCAGTCGCCACTGCCACACTGAACCACTCGTTCAGAAACTTCCATCGTTGCGGCACGCAGTTGAAACGCTGCTGTGAATGGGTGCCCGAATATTTTTGGGCACGGAGCACCCATGGCGATGAAACACAGCATTACCGTTGTCAGATGAGCCGTATTGCGCGACTATTGGGAAAAAACTAGCCACCGTATCCCCCTCTGTTAGTCTTTAGGAGGTTTGGAGTGGCGCTGCTGACTGGAATGGCGGCTCTTCTATCAACATGCTTGCGCGCCCATAGAATCTGAAACAAAAGCCACTCTCGAACAAGTGCGTAATGAAACTGTCGGCACGCCGTAGCATCCCTGATTTGTCCTTTGTCTTGCCGTAACTGGCGGTACACATTTTGTGTAAGTATACTATTCGATATTTTTGGCCACTATTCGATTCGAATTGAGGGGAAATTTCACAATTCGCACACCCCTAGTACAAACATTTGCAGAAACAGTTTGCGACAGTGAGCACTGCAAAATGGGCCATTAGTCACCTCCATCATAATACAAAGCAGTTTCTCTGACACCCCTTTCAAGTGTGCTACAGCACCTATTTGAACAGAGAATGCTTCTTCCAATTTTCTGACAAAATTGAAAGCTGCTTCTGTGGGCACTGTTAAATTACCTAGAGTCTTGTCCTGCATCTCCACTGCTTTGAACATCATGTAGATTTGGTTTGGTGAAGACAAATCTTGGCTTTTGTCTTTCAAGAGATCCTTTCACTGTAAGCATGGTGCTTTTTACAGAAATGCTTGTACTAGGTATCCTGACACGTAACAAACTATGTTTGATTCAAGTACATCTGCTGGTTCTTCGGTGTCTGAAAGGTTTGAGCTGAAGGTGTCGGCCGCAGTAGGACTTTCTTGATCGAGTCTTAATTTATTTAGCTCAGAAGAACAGCCTTATCTGCTTGGCAGTTGCTGCCATCTGAAAGGTTGAAGAGCTTCCCGACAATGATATGCCTGAGACCGGCAGTGAACTGAAATGTGTTTGCAGTCTCGTTACAACTGTGCTGCTGCCGAATGATCCCAAACAAGTTCTCCAAGGGATCCTGATTCAGACGACGAGCAAACAAAAACTTGGAAGTTATAGGATTCCTGCAGATCTGCCCACAGCATACAAACCGCTTTAATTGTCACCTGCCAGCCCTAAATGGTTCTTGGTTGCCTAGGTTCTTTGAATTTCCAAGAATGCAAGAATTCAATGTGCCCTGTAGAAGTATTAATTGTATACCTCATTTTTCTCTCAGCGATCTTTACACAATAATTGTTAAATGAATCAAACAAGTGATCTATTTTCACAACAAACTCAACTGTGCTTGTGGCTCCTGGCGGAGAACATTAAATGCTATGAATGCTTCTATTGCTAGATAGACACTGTTGCTGAGCACACACTTTACTTTCATGTTACCAAATGCACTTTCATACACTTTGGTTAAATGGTTTGCTAAGTTTGGTACACTAGAAACACGTATATTTGTATTTTAATGCAACGTATTATTACCTGGAATTTTGTGTGCATCCTTTACAAAATTTGCAAGCTATGCCCAAATTGAAATACCAGGTCAGGCTAGTGTAAAAGGCTAATTTGGTATTTTTGCATGTTATGAGAACAAAATATACACAGGCTAAATGTATTTTTTGTCACACAGCCACGTATATGACTGGCCAAAAGTAGGCACACACCCAGTGGCAGATAGTAAAACGTTAAAACAAAAGTGCATTTATTTAATGAAAGCATCTATTTAATGTAATGAGCTGTATCATTAACCACTTGTAGTGCCAATATTTATATATTGGGGACGCACGTGGGAATAATTCCTTTTTGTTTTGTAGAATGAAGACACACTTACTGGAATTACTATGTACTCTTGCATTAATCTTGCTTTAATAAGAGGAAGAATACCTACTCTGTGTAGTTGGTGCTGTTGGCAATGGCTCCTGTGCCCCCTGGGATGCTGGCTCTTGTATTGGTGGAGAGATATTGAGGGGCACTGGAAAAGAATGCTGTATATCACTATATAAATTTAAGCAGGAGCAATGGCATTGTGCTTTATTTTTGGAAAGCTCCCACTTACTGGTCTCACGCCTTGATGCTGAGAGCTCTGGAGAGAAGTCGGGGAAATCTTGGTATTCTGAAAGTACACATCATTACATTAATTCTATATCCGCTTTAGAAAAAAACCACATCAGATGAAATACACACTTTCAATCAAGTAAACAATCAAAATTACCATCTATGGAAGCAGCGAAACGAAGCTTCGAAACTTTTGACATAAGAAATATTATTCGCGAAACCACTGCCGTTACAGGGTGGAAGGTACAAAATACTCATCAGGCAAAATTCGTTACAATATTTAGATTTTATAGTAATCGTGAAACCAAGGAAAATGATAAGAGTTTCTGAACAATCTCGACGGTCCCAACACACACACATACCCCTACATACTGGCGAGATAGGTCTTAGATCTCAATATCGGTGGAGGGGTATGAGACCCCCAGAGACCGCATTAACTTCAAGCCCCCTTGACTTTAAGGACTGCTGATAATAATCTAAATGTTTAACACAATCTAATCATTCATGAAGAACCCCAAAGCACTTAAACATTCTCTTTCACCTAATGCGATTACCATTACGTTCAATAATCACCGCTGTTCGCGCCCCTCGCGGATATAAAATCTCTTTTAAAAAACTTGTGCTCGATTATTAGAAACGCTGCACGCATAGCCACGTCAAATTGCCTAGGCGTCCTACTGAAAAATCACGCGCAATCCCTTTAGGTACAGTACACCGAAATCACAAACCAGACGTGTCGCGTGTGCAAGTTACACGGCAATGCAAAGCTGACACTGAACAATATGTGGTTTATGTATTCGTCATTATAGCAATATATTAGTTGATGTAAAAACAATGTCAAAGAAACGACGACGGACCATTGAACAAGAGCATAACTGACGCTCCGGCTTACCTGTTTACGGTGCGGAATCAACAGATCGACTCCATGAAAGCGTCAGACGTACCCCTCGATCTCGATCGCTGCGGCATTCCTAAATTCGCCGGTAAACTGAGTCAGCTACTATTGCTGTAAAGATAAAAGGGCGTCTGCGAACTGAAGCGAAAGGTGCTTCCGCATTTACGTTGCCGCCGAACAATTTGAACGCCAACGGCCACGGAAAAGATGGATACAAATTGGATTTTGGTCTAGTTAGTCATCACTGAAGTCTTAAAACGTTGACACTTCAATTAAAAAGCAGCTATACAAATTAGGTCTAAACATAAGTAACTCTCTAGCTATCCAAAGCAAAATAACATGTTTGAATGATTGATTGGCTTGCGCAAAACAATTTCTTAAAGTTGAAAATTTGGGTGGTTTAGCGCCCCTAGCAGGGAAAATGCAAACTGAGATAGCCAACCGCTAAAAGAGGAGTCAGTAGCTCCACTCTGCGCGCATATCGATGGAACTCGCCGCGGTCGATTTTTTCGCCCTCTGCGGCGATCGCTAGAACTTGAGACTTTCCGGGGCCTGGTGTTAGCTCTTGCGGAAGGTCAATACATAATTTGTGGGGCATCATGCAGGCCGAGCCGATCGACGTAAACACCCTCGGCTGCGAATTCTCCGGTTCATCGTGTCGTGCCGCTAGAAAAATTATAAACGTGTGCCCTCTTCGCTCGCGCTAAATTCGTGAATACCAGCGTGACAAAGGTATCTTCAGATGAGCGAACGTATGTGCATTCCATGAGCGTATGCTGTGGAGCAATTTTCGTTATTTCTGCAGCCGCAAACTGCGCGCGTCCAGATGCGGCAGCGTGTTATGAGCGGTTCGAAGACCGCCTGCGTTCTCATATGAAAGTTACACACGAAGATGCCCGACTTGGAAGAACATTGTAACGCGCCTACATTAAGTGGATTTAATGCGCGCGTACTGCCGCGAGCTGCACGCAGGGGCAGCAGCGCGCTCTGAGCAGCTGAACAAAAATCTGTTTCCGCAATTAGCGCTTATTCGCAATGCACCCTTTAGCACGGACCGCCTGCGTTCGCATATGAAAATTACACACGCAGAAAATTCCAGAGTTACAAGGACATTGTAACGCGCCTACATAAAGTGCGTTGAATGCGCGCGTACAGCCGCGAGCAGCGCCCTCTGAGCAGCTGAACGCTTATCTATTTCCGCAATTAGCGCTTATTCGCAATGCACGCTTTAGCACGGCATTCAGTGATTCTCTATAATGCATGTTCAGTATTTATTTGCTTTCATACTCGGATACTACCTACATTTCTTACTAATTAGCTTTTATTAGTAAGCATCACGCCACCGCGTTAAAGCGAATGCCTAACGCGTGCCCCAAGGTCAAGGACAACCTCCCCAGTTTACCAGTGACAGGTCTCCCACAAAACAAAAAAGTTAATGTACTTGCACTTCTCTCTTGTGAACGTCCATGTGTACTTGGCCCTCCCCTCAGGCAGATGATGCAGTACCCCATTAAAAAAAAGCATTACCCTCTTCCTCAATGGAACAGCTGTTCTTGAGAAAATATGGTTCTGTGGAATTACTTCACCACAGCAGCAGAGAGGTTGGCTTGTTTGCAATTCAGAATTTCACAAGCGTAACACAGAAACACGAGGACTGTAGTAAATATGCAGAAAACTGGAAAAACTATCACATGTGCACTCCCTCGTCCACCTGCACACTACGTTAAACTTTATTTATACAACAGCAGGGCTGGGCAAAGATACTTTCAAATTGTATCGCGATACGATACAAGATACTCAGGCAAGAAGTATTTGAGATACAGATACAAGATACTGCAACACTGATTGTATCTGATACGATACATTCCAATTGTATCTTAAGATACTTCGATACATTCTCAAATTTGTTAATATATATGCATATATATGCTATATAATGCAGCACTAAACGCCTATGCACATAAATGTTTGCTTGAAAATTTATGAGCTGCGACCTATTGTGTTTCATTTGAATGAAAACTCTGTTAGTATCTCAAAAGTTTTGTACTTCTTGTTCAAGGTATATCCGTTTCATTCCGAAACAACTTATTGGCGTTGTTTTAGCGGCTTAACATAACAGCTCTTTATATATTTCGCTGATAGCGGTTCTTGCTTGTAGCTTTTCTAACTGATGGTAGCTAGTCGCCGCTCTCATTGCTGACCAGCAAGCGGGTTGTCAAGTAACCATATGAACTTCTATAAGAAGCCTCCGCACGATGGTGCAAATACCGCTGTGGAGTTCTACCTTGCCGGTAAACATATTACGGTTTTCGCAATAACGGATCACCGGACAGGTGTACGTCACCAAGAACATGTGCAGCCCAGAAACGTTTCAGACGTATTGTACGGTTGCGCAAAGCGCTGCAGGACACCGCCGCTATTCACGTTATTGACACTTATAGATCCGATTACCTGGTGATTCGCAACAGTAAAATGATTCAGGGAAGAGTAAACAACGAAAACAAATATATATAAGTAAAATAGAAAAGCGATTCCGAAACACAGCGAGTAAGTATAGAAACACGATACAAGAGGCACCCCCAAGAATTAATCATTGTTGCGTTTTACGTAGAAAAACCACGATATGATTATGAAAGACGCTGTATGGAGGGCTCCGGAAATTTTGAGCACCTGGGGTTCTAAGACCTACATAAATGCACACGGGCCTCTACCATTTTCCCTCCATCAAAATCCGGCTACCGCGACCTTCGCGCCAGCAGTCAAGCGCCATAAGCACTGGACCACCGCGGCGGGTAACCCCTAATAGCTACAGTTAAATTCGGTGCCTATGGAAAATGGCGTAAAACGACTCTTTGGGACACTCATGAGAAAAACGGAGCATTTGGTATAACAGTGTTTCTCGAATATCTTTGCCAACGTATTTAAGATGGCGCCTAATATTTTACGTTAATATAATGCAAACTCAAATTTGCTAATTTACTTAGCAGTAAGCAGAATTATCGTTACTGTAACTCCAGGCGTGCTCGGATTATTATATATTTGTTCTCAACATCAGCTTTACATAACAGTAAATTCAAGTGGAATATAAGTATATCAACTTATATTCCACTTGAAGAACAGCAGCAGAAAGGACGCAGACAGTTAAAACTAGGAATAAAGCAGAGCGCTTACATTGGCAGCACGTTAAAGGCATATTGCAGTAAGCAGACCGGCAGAAAAAAAAACAATATTTCCTCATTATTTTTCACCCATAAGCGGTACTCAAAGTGTGTGATTAATTCACGGGCTACAAAATTTGGTATCATGTGTTGTATGCTTTTACAGTATCCTCGAGTTAGAGACATAGAGGCATAGGTAATCTACGGAATGGAAAAGAAGGGCAGCTAAAAAATAACTCCTGCTAACAATCAAATTATGATTTTAAAAACTCTTTGAATAAAAGAAACAGACGTACGCCAAGATAGCGTCTGTTAGGTGAATGCTTGTTCTGATAAATCCAGCATTGGTACCGTTGGTGTTATAGCTGTTAGAATCTTATTTGCATATAAGTGAATCTCATTCCATGTAATGCGAACTTACATTCACAAGACCCTTCAAATCGACGAAGTGTGAAAGCCACGAGAGGCAAAGCAACCCGCCATTCTTGCATTCTTCAGACTTCGTACACGAAACATCACACAAGAGGAACTTCGATAATGACTTTACAGCGGCATCAACATGTGTGCGAAAGACGTCGCACGCGGCACAGGAGGGTGGCTAAGTGCTAAGTGTCATGGCACTGACAAAACTAAAAAAACACGATTAAACAAAAATTCGGCTGGGCGCAGACGTTCGCGCGCTTGTCTGTCGAGACGACGCGAGCGCCACCTCGTGACTCTGCTCAACCAATATATAGGGACGCTCAGAGCTTATCGCCTATCCTCGCTGGAAAACTCTTGCGGAAAGATAAAATAATGTCACTGCCTTTAGTTTTATTCCGGTGACTTAGTGGCAGCAGTATCAGCTTGAGAAGCTCGAGCTCAGCCAAAGTTTATTGCTTCGCACGGTGATGGTGCGATCGCAGTATCTTGTATCTTAAGATACACGATACATTCTTCAATGTATCGGAAATACAGATAGATACTTGTTTTGCGAGACGTATCGCGATACAGATACAAGATACCCAAAAAGTATCTAAGATAGTATCGAAGATACATGTATCTTCGATACTGCCCAGCACTGTACAACAGCAACCTTCAATTATGCTACTATTGATAAAAGATCACCCAATCTACGTTAGAACACAGTGATGACTTTCTGTCTGTCTGTTGCCTATCTTCTACAATGTGTCATAATCTGTGAATCATCTGTTCAATGTGTTTGGTAATAGAACACAAGCAGTTACATTGAGCAGGCAGTGTTTCAGCAATTTGTTTTGCAAGCACAAATTCATATCTTCAATTTGCATGCACGACAAGTAGTCATACTTCAATTGATACAAGAACCAGTGGTTGCAACATTTTATTGGAATCAAAACAGCAGCAGTTCTCGTGTCAATGTAAGGATATAGGTATATATTTCCATCGTCGTGCAAAGAACCTACTCCCAAAACTGAACACGTGGAACAACATATACAGTACAGCCTAAGCACTATACATAATTCACAGCAGTAAAGCAATACGAAACTAGGGTGTAAAATCTCATCACGATGCGCACTAACGTGTGCACTACACCGTGCCAGTATGTAAGTGGAATCCAAAAAAATAAGCTACCCAAGGAACTTGGTGTCAGCCTACACACGAAGGCAACTAATTAGTACAATAAGGCTAGCATCACTTTTGGGAAATATGAAACCGTGTAGACAGGCAGTTGTACAGTTTTTTATTGCATTAGTTTGCCCTAAGGCATCAAAACATGTCGCACATGATTTTGGAGTTGAGTTTCCTACAAAAAAGCCCAAAATAGACCTGTGGTGTTGACTGTAGGTCCACTTACCAAGGTGCATAAAAGCATTCAGCAATGCCCACAAAATTACAAGGTTGCCTTCTTATGTTGCTGTACATATTTGCTCACAGATACCTGGAAGCCACCGGAAATTTCTGGAAGTGTGCTTGGGAACTTGTCGGCATAATCACATGACTGCAATGTACCAATACTTCTAATATACATAACAAGTACAGCCATGCTTCAATGTTTTTATGCCAGTTAGTGCCATCTGTAACTCAAAAGTTCATCCTTAATTCCTCACTTGATGGCTTACGCATAATTACCACATTGAAAATAATCCAAGCACCATGGCTGCAACGTCAACTTGCAATTAGGCAATCACAGGCATTAAATAAAAAAATTCCTGTAAATAGTGACTGGTCGCTTTGCACATTGGATCCTAGGACTTGATAAGCCATGAGGATGAATAAAAATTGACGACACATATATAGAGACTGTGAAACAGTCAGGAGTTCAGTTCATAGGTAAGGAAAACGTGAAAACGAAATCAGAAAACATAGCAACAAAGGGGACGGAACGACACACTACTAACAACTGAAGTTGAACATGTGCGGCTTTTTTAGTCATGTGTGTTTATATCTTTCTGTGGTTTTGATTACACTTCAGTTACTAGTAGCGCATTGTCCTGTCTGCCCCCTTCATTCCTCTGTGGATGTGTGATTGTTTAGTCTTGTAATTTTTTCGTACTGTGTGTTTACATCTTTCTGTGGTTTTGATTAAACTTCAGTTGCTAGTAGCGCGTCATCCCGTCCCCTTCATTTCTCTGTGCTGTGATTTTTTTGCACCCTCTTTAACTATGAATATACACCAACTCGCCCAACTGCCCCTGTTAAGACTTATGTTTGCTGAATAAGACTGGGTCCACTCAGCGCCTTTTTAAACAATGCGAAATTTTCAAATGCACACGATATCAGAAAGGTTGCACGCAGTATTGCGCATAACACTCTGCATCAATACCAGTGTTGGCCTAAATGTGGTAAGATGTATGAGCTGTTCGACATAGTGTAAAGTGAGGCACATGAGGGTGTTCCCACAATCATGGGTGTCGGCAGGGGTTTGCACAAAGGGCACCTGCCGCCATCAAGACACACCAGCACTTGACCCCATCCAAGCTACACCAATGCTCTCCTGCTCACCAGGCCGACACGTTACGCCGCCTTGAACCCCCAAGACAAAATCCTGCCGACACTCATGCCCACAATACACTTGACTTGAACGCAGACTGGTGGGCAAGCAACACTTGCTGCTTTGCCAGAAGTGTATTCCTGAAAATTACACAAAAAAGAAGTCCACTAAGATTTCTGTATACATAAAAATGAATGTCTTACCGAAGATTCGCACTTGACTATCCTTATTGCAGACCTTTTGTCAAAACACGAAATAAATACAAAATTGAGATGCTGCTAAGTATTTCCTTGTGAGCGTTTCACTTCGTGTGCACAGGGCGAAAAACAAACGGATGTAAAAAAAATGCGAAACACCACCAGAAGTGTACTCTTTCCATGTTGTTATGTTTGGCCTGAAAATTCATCGAGGCAGACGCTATTGAGCGTACAGCTGTCTACTGGAATGCTGTCTTCTCCCCCCGTATCGGCGCTTAGACGGAGGCAGGTATGCCGATTCTTCCTGTAGGAGCTTTTGCCGGGCGAGCGGACATGTCGCTGTCGACGGATTTCCCAGAAAAAGGACGTCGGAATTCGGAGACCCCTTTTTGGCTTGTTGTTCTCTGCGTGAGAGAGCACCGCGGGAGAGTTTCTCACCCAGCCACATCTGCCTTCTACCCTACCGCAGCAGGGAAAATTAACCTGCGCCAGAGGGAGCGGTCTGCGTGTTTTCCGGAATTCGACACACCTGCTTTATCGTGCGTTTTGGTCAGCGTGGGACTGCGCCGTTGAAGACGCTCCCATCAACCCAGGTGGGGCCTTCACCCGAGGAAGCCATCATTCAACGCTTCTTCCAAGTATTACTGGCAGTGGAAGCGGAGGTCATCGGCCCTTTCTCCTTTGGACTGAAACTCCTCGCCGACCTTCTCACCTACGAGTCTTCGGGGCGTGGCGAGTGTATTGTGTGACTCTTTGCCTCCTTTCGGGAGGCCGGACGCCAGGACGACAGGTCACCGGATTGGCGGGAGACGCTGACACCGGTTTGCCTGTGCTTCTGCAGTGACGGTCTCGGGGCTATAAAAGCCGAAGACTTTTGACGTTATTTCTCTGCTCTGCTCTCTTTTCACTCCTATCTCTTAACCATGTAAATAAATCTACGTTCCTTCCTGAACGAACGCGCCTCCTCACTGGGAATCATCGGCTATGGGGACGGACGGCGGGAGCCAGCTACCGTAACGAGACCCGCCGAACCCCACTCCTTACAACTGGTTGGCAGTGGTGAGATGGACCTTGCGACATGGTGCTGCGTTTGTGGTGAGTGCTTGGTCTTTGCTATGACTTTCCAGGCTTCATTTTGCGTTTACACTTGAGTAGTGTAGAAGCTGGATTGTATTTTTGTGGGTTAGGTAGATCACCTAGTTATGCGTAACAAGTGAGTTTGAGGGATCACCTAATTATGTGTGAGCAGGACCAAAGCAAAGCGGCAGTCATGGATTTGAGGACGATGCTGAAAGATGAACTTTTGTTTGTGTGCGAACATCTCGGCATCAAAGTAGAGAATAAAATGGCAAGGACAAATATGTGGAAGCTGATTATTAGGGAATCCAGTGAGGAGGACATTACCTGCGCGTTAATAGCTTTCAAAAGGTTTGAAGAGCGAGAAAAGAGAAGAGAGGAGAATGAAACAATGGAACGTGAGAAAGAAAGAGAAAAACGCGAGAAAGAAAGAGAAGAACGCGAGCGAGCCTTAGACGAAGAGATTGAAAGGTTTGAGCGTAAGGTTGAGGCAATGCGGCGGAGAAGTCAGACGTCCGCAGAGGTTGCGCACGAAAGGTGCGAAGAAGTGGCGAGTGCGGTGCACTTCAAAGCCACTGAGAAAGCCGCTTTTTGTGAGGTACCACAAATGAAAGGTACGCGTCTCTACGAGTGCGACATGCGCACGGAGCCTTCTGCGGAGAAAACCGAGAGACAGGTCGCGGATAGTGAAATCACGCCTGATAAATGTACGCGTTTCTCTGATTGTGCGAAGGCCGAGCAAATAGAAGACGAGACCGCGGCTGGTATAGAGTCTGAAAGGATTCCGAAAGGCACTCCGTGTGGGACCGAGGCTGGTTCCAACCGCCCTAATAGGGTCATTGAGGAGTTGGAGACTTCCCTCGCACCCCAACACGTGAATGGCCTTCCGGAAGTTGAAAAAGAAGAGGACAACGCTAGTCCTAAACGTAGCGGTGACGCAACGCTCCAGATAGACAGCACTATCGGAGAGGGCCTCTCAAAAAAGGTTTCTTTTGATAGTGGAGGATTTACCCCAGAGTGTGATAGGGTAGAGAGCCATACTGTCGAGAAGGGCCCAGCTGTAGTTTTTGCAAATGACAGCACAGATCAATTGGCCCGACAGTGCAACGGAAAGGAGAAGTCGAATGACTTAAGCGAGAGAGAAAGCGGCGCACAAGCATCCATGAGCTGTGAAAATGCCGATGTCGCAACCCAGAGTGAAGTCCACCGTAATCGGGGAAATGTTCGCAAACGTCGCCGAAAAAGAAAAAAGCGCATTCGTGCGGCACCGCGAAGTGTTGAGACAGGTGGCACACTGCAGAGCGAAACACAGGACAGGCGAGCGGGCAGTTTGAGAAAACGTCCTTTGAGGCGTACAGTTGGGTGCAAGCGACCGCCGCAGCGCAGAAAGAAAAAGGACAGGTCATCGGCCAGTTCAGAGAAACGTCCTTCGGGGCGCGCAGCAAGGTGCAAGCGGCGAAAGAGGGGAAGCGGGGGAGAACAATGCGCATCCCCACGACGGAGGGTGCCTTCGACAGGTACAAGTTTGCGGGGACAACCATGTCAAGGTGTTCCTAGACGCAAGGCAGGAGGAGTAGAGCGCCGAGCGAGAGCAAACAAAAGGAGAGGATTGCCACTCTTTCCCCCGCGTCTCTGGCATCCCCTTCGCCTTTGTGAAGTAAACCGTCGGAATTCCCGAATGAGGCGTGACGGAGAAGTACAGCTAATGGCGCGCGCTCATTGTAGTCTCTGGCGAAATGAAATGCCGCCAAGACCGCGACCGCCAAGAGTACGACTAAAAAGAGGAAGAAAGCTGTAAGCTTGTCGGAGAATGTGACAGTTTGTCGAAATGGTTTTTTTTGTAAGGTTATTCTAGTTTGATGTAGTGTTATTTTGTTATCTCCGACTGGTTTGTTTAGCTAAGCAGTTTCTTACTTTTTGGTATTTTTAAGCGATGTATGCGTTTCTTTTATTGAGCCTATAAGCTTTGTGCGAAATAGTTGTGGGCGCAATATTATGTAACTTGTGCGGAAGCTGTGACCCGCACGGAAGTGAGCCGACCGCGTAAGATGAAGTCGCGGTAGTCATGAGTGCAAATTGGTATACGACCGCTAATTGTGAAGCAGTGGTAGCGTTTGTCGAGCGGAACCGAATTTCACTTGTTTATGTTTATGTGTCACGTGTTTATGTGCGAAGTAGTACACTGTCACCCATTTTAAGGGAGAAAATGAGCAATTTTGAGGAAGGTCTTAGAGTAAAACCAAAGCGGTTTTTGAAATGCTCAGGTTTGGCGCTGAATGTGGCTGTTTTAGTGGACCACTGTCAGGATTGACAAGCATGTTGGGCCGGATATTCAGCACGAATCCAACGCAGGTTACGTCAGGGGCTCCCGAGGTGTACGGCATCAAGAGTTAATTTCTTTGCGTGTTTTTTTTTTGAACATTTAGGTTCTGTCGCGCGTTAAGAGACGTTTAGTTACTAGGGATGTGGCGTATGGCTAATTGTGTGGTTTAATGTTTCAGCGCTCTATGAATGCGAGCAGTGTAGAGCTAAAGAGCACAGCAGAGCGCAGTGCGTTCTTTATCAGAGCGGCTCTCAGGGACGGGTAGCATTGACCCCACGAGCATGTTAGTACGCGATATTTATTCCCTCTGTTTTGTTTACTATCACTGATGGCTTACAGGTCGTGTGATCACGTAAGCTGAGCGTTACGCTTTACCGAACATTAAGGATAGGGGCACGTTTCAGACAGTTGTATGACGCAGCTGAATCTGTTGGGAAAGAGTTTGCGAGTAGGTCAGGTTGTGTCTCAAGTAGGTAATAGCGGCTACGTTTTGAGTTAATTTTGAATGAGCGTAGAGAATACGCACAGATATCTTCTGTAGGTTTTAGGCAGCCTTCGTGTGAAAGTTGTGTTGGTTGTTTTTCGTGTACTTAGATATGAGAGGGTAACGCTACATAGCAGTGCGGATGGTAGGAGCAGACTTGTTTTAAAATTGGTTGTTTCAGGGATCTAGAGCCAGATTATATCTGCTTTTGGTGTTGTTTTGCTTGGACGGCCAAAATGATCCATCTTGTAGGCATCTCCTCATCCATGAGTGTTGTAGCTTTGGCGGCACGAAATTCTGCCAAAATTTTAGAGTAACGGGTTTTTAATTTGTTTGTGTGTCTTGAAAGCCTGGAGAGTTTTTAGCGAGTCCAAGGCGCTTGATCGCGGCGTGGCATTGTGTTGTGTGGTTCGCTTTGCTGCTGTCGATCATTGTGAGGTGGTTTGGGAGTTTGTTGCGAGTTCGCAGTTGCGGTTCCAAGACAGGACGTCGTCCTCGTCACCAGCCTCTCTCTTCGTGCCCAGCGGTTGTGAGCGCTGGCCAGTCGAGATTTTCCGGGCGGCGGAGGAGCTGTTATGTTTGGCCTGAAAATTCATCGGGGCAGACGCCATTGAGCGTACAGCTGTCTACCGGAATGCTGTCTTCTCCCCCCGTATCAGCGCTTAGACGGAGGCAGGAACGCCAGTTCTTCCTGGAGGAGCCTATGCCGAGCGAGCGAGCATGTCGCTGTCGACGGATTTCCCAGAAAAAGGACGTCGGAATTCGGAGACCCCTTTTTGGCTTGTTGTTCTCTGCGTGAGAAAGCACCGCGGGAGAGTTTCTCACCCGGCCACATCTGCCTTCTACGCTACCGCAGCAGGGAAAATTAACCTGCGCCAGAGGGAGCGGTCTGCGTGTTTTCCGGAATTCGACACACCCGCTTTGTCGTGCGTTTTGGTCAGCGTGGGACTGCGCCGTTGAAGACGCTCCCATCAACCCAGGTGGGGCCTTCACCCGAGGCAGCCATCATTCAACACTTCTTCCAAGTATTACTGGCAGTGGAAGCGGAGGTCATCGGCCCTTTCCCCTTTGGACTGAAACTCCTCGCCGACCTTCTCACCTACGAGTCTTCGGGGCGTGGCGAGTGTATTGTGTGACTCTTTGCCTCCTTTCGGGAGGCCGGACGCCAGGACGACAGGTCACCGGATTGGCGGGAGACGCTGACACCGGTTTGCCTGTGCTTCTGCAGTGACGGTCTCGGGGCTATAAAAGCCGAAGACTTTTGACGTTATTTCTCTGCTCTGCTCTCTCTTTTCACTCCACTCTCTTAACCATGTAAATAAATCTACGTTCCTTCTTGAAAGAACGCGCCTCCTCACTGGGAATCATCAGCTATGGGGACGGACGGCGGGAGCCAGCTACCGTAACGAGACCCGCCGAACCCGACTCCTTACAATGTTTACCATTATGTGGGTAGTTTTTGGTGTCAGTAAAGTTATCATTATAAGTACACTTTACAAGGGTGGTGAATGTTAGCAAGGTCTTGATTAACTGCACCTACTCTGTTTAGGAGTGAATATTGGGCAACTTGGCACTGAACCATGGCAAAAATAAACAGCGCACTTCTAATGAGGATAAACTAAGGCCTGGGCACAATAACAGCGCTTTCACCTTGTCAAAGTGTGTCAACAGTCATGATACTATGTATTGACCTTGAAAACTATGGCAACATAATGCAAAACAGCAAATTAACGAGAGGGAATAAACAAGATTCAACAATCTGGTTCAACAGACTCAACAGCTGACTTATATCAATGCGATTAAGTTAGCCTTGCACATCTCCTAATGGCTAAGAATATGCACATGTAACCTTGGCAAATTCCACTGTTGATACGTGACCAATGAAGTTGCATTCCTTCCATGCCGTTGAATGGCCGTTCCTTCTTTTCTGTTTTCTGATTTTCATTGTTTTCACTAGCGTAAATGTTCACCCTTTTTGATTTTGTCACTTTGCAGATGGCGTAGGTGTTTTTCCTTTGAATGTGCACGTTTCTTCTGCTTTGTCTTTCCTGTTTCTTTTTGTATGCGTATATGTTTTGCCTTTGAACGTGCACACCTTTCTGCTGCTCTGTCCCTCTTTTTGCTCTACTGGGCCTTGTGCACTTCTCAAGCTACCATTGTCGCTTTTCACTTGAGGCCCATTTCCTGTATTTTGCTGGAATAAACATTTATCCATTCATTCAATACCATAAAACGCATGTGCTTCACAATACACACTACACTTAGCAGATGTCTGTCACATGATATGGTCGTCATTGTATAGCTTTAACATGATTTATTCGTTCTAGCTAAATGAATCCAAGCTAATGATGTTAATGTACCTTGATATGCTATTTCACTGTTCCTTGATGCTTATGTATGAAGGTACAGTGCTTATGTACCTTAATATGCTATTTCAGGAGACGGGCAGAGTGCGCAATGCAAAATTGTTGCCGAAAAGTCTTTTCACTTCCTGACAGTCTGTGCTTCGGTGGGTTCTCACAGTTGCATGGCGGGAGAAAGATGTCCGGGGTAGTTGACTGCATCCAAGGTAGATGCTGCAAAATGAGAGCGCGCGGTCTTGTCACATGTTAATGTGCGCAAATTGACACGATGACGAAGGATTAAAACAAACAAATGAAGTTGGAGAAAAGAATAAATCGCAAACAAAGTTGTCCTTTATGCACATTCCATCATGTGACAATGTGATAACCGTGGCCTTTTGCTCTAATATATATTCCCTGAAAGCATCATGCCTCATTCATGCTTTATCGTAGGCAAGAAAATTATATCGTGCAAACAACTTTATCAGGGCGCACTCCTGGGTCGATTGACTGGTCGTATGAAGCATGAGTGATATTCACAGAAGTTCCAAAACATGCATCACACATCAATGCTATCTGAGTTTAACAACTTAAATGCGAAGCATTTGTTAAACACTTCTACGACTTTGAACGGATCTATCTACCTATCTATCTAGCCGCCTACGACTCATAGCTCGTGTGGGTGTTTCGCTAATGGGATGTATGCCAGAATTCGCGTGGCATGACACGACTGCATGAAGAACATGAATGATGGGTCTTAACTTGAAAATCATGATGTTCATTTCATTAACGACATGATTTACATGTCACTCTCTTGGTTCTCTTGCGACTGTTTCGTTAACTTGATATTTACCAAAATACGTATGGCGTCACAAGAGTGTATGACGCACATAAACGACAGTTTCTAACGTGCAAATCATGACACGCTTGTCATGTATGGCGTTATTTTGACAACATGGTCTCGGGGGCGCTAGTGGCCGTTTCGCCTACTTCATATACACCAAAATTGGTATTGTGCAGTGTGACTGTACGTCCAACATAAATCACAGCTGGCAACATGAAAATAATGACATGCGTGTCATGTACACACGCCACGCTCATGGTGCGCTCGCGGCCGGTTCGCTAGCTTGACATTCACCTAAATTGATATAGCGTGACGTGATTGTGCGACGAACATAAATGACATATAGTAACATGAAAATAACGACATGTATGTCATTTACGGCATGGAGCCTGGTGCACTCGCGTCTTTACCAAGATTGGTATAGCGTGACGTGACTGTATGACGTACATAAATGACAGCTGGTAACATAGAAACAATGAATGACATGCGTGTAATATACGGCATGGGTTACATGCCACGCTCATGGTGCGCTGGCGGGCATTTCGCAAGCTTGACATGCCGATTTTCTTTTCTTTCTTTTTTTTTTTTCCTTTTCATTGCACTTTTCAAGCGACGCAATGTGCAGAAAGTCATCTACAGGTGCATAAGCGACGATAAGCGCTCGCAAAGAGAGAGAACATCAGTATTACTTACCATTTTTGTTCCTGACTGTGCCGAGCACGCAGGGTGCCCATCATCTGCTTGGTAATGCACAGCGGCACGCTCGCTTGAGTCGACAGGCCGTCGCGATTATCGCACTCGCAGCGCAGCATGTCGCACTGTCGTCAAACCACGCATATCACATCCAGCGGCGAGAACACAGTGAGGCTGCGGGCACAAAACGCGCACACACGACCGACACAGCTGATCACTTGACAAGTGGCGTTCACAAGGCCTAGCCGGCCTAGCTACGACGATCGCGCCGCCGCGGGAACGACTCCCTCCTCACGTTTCTTTCTTTTTGTCTGTTTTTTTCTTCGCGCGCGCATGCGGCGCGAAGCTTTGTGCCATTTCACTTCGGTAGCGCCTCGTCTGGCTTGCTTTTCACCTGGCGGGGGCGGGCTGCAGTAGGCTGCAGCCGCCAAGGCCAAAGGGCTTCCTCGCTTCCTCTCCAGCCGTTCGGAGGGCCTCGTATATCTCTTTCTCTGGGCTATCTGTGCAAAGGATTTTTAGTGCGCTGAAGCATGCCGCCTCTTTCTTTTCTTTCCCCCGCACAGCTGCATACATGCCCGCCAGCACTGAAGGCATTATGGAAAGCTTCGGAAAAAAAAGAGAAAACATGCCAGAGGAAATGAGATGGGAGTTTTTCGTTCCTCTAACTCCATTCGACGAATGGCGTCAGATAGTGAATTTACCTCCTTTCTTCTACATAATTTCTTAACGAAGTAAAATTGAGGACGCAGAACTTTATTACACCCAAGGTAGTACTGTCCAGATGAAGGTAGTGTTAAGGAGGATTGTAGCCCTTAAAACGCCTAATTCGGCTAGTTTGCGTTTGCAGTGTATACGAAGAGCACCGGCAATGTTCCCGGCTGGGTTAAAGCATCCGGGCTTTGTGGAAGGCGGAGAGTGCGATGAAAGGAGAGGTGGAGAAGCCTAGGACAGGAACACGTGCAGCCTGCATGCGCCTCGGAGAACCTGACGTCACGGATCGCGCTCAGTCACCGCGCCCTGACGATCCGCCAAAAATACAGCCAACTGTTCAAAAACACGCAAAATAAACTCTGTTTATCGGAAAATTGGCGTCTTCAGAGTACAATTTGTATATTTTCATGAGTTTGTCCAATTTTTGTTCAGTATCCCTTTAATCGTGCACTGGCAAACGTGCATTCAAACGGAGACTACCCTGGAGACAATGTTAAAAAGTTCATATATGTGCTTTCGTTCCTAATTGCGCATATTTCCGTTGTACAAAATAGGTAAAAAGATTTTTTCAACTCCCATTCGTACTTCAGTGACGTTTATCTATTATAATTAAAGATATTTTCTAGAATTGGAAAATTCACCTAATTTCCGCTTCTTTTGGGCTTCTTCGCAAAAGCCGGGTCGCTTTTTCACTTCTTAGCTCGGTAGGATCTGGCAACTCTGGTACAGACCCATGTTCGTATCGCCATTTTCGGTCGAAAACGTGAAATTCCTTGCAAACGTCAGCAAAGATTCCGACATCATTGCTTGGGCAAGCCTAATATTTTAAGATATTAACGATTAACATTTAACTAATAAAGTGCGTAACGTTCACTTTAGCGGTAGAAAAAGTACGAACGGATACAGCGGAAACCGCCTAGCACGACTCTATTGCTTATATGAATGGCGGGTGCGCCGCAGTTCTGGGGCCGGCGCTTATATTTATTCCTAGAGCGTAGGCGGCTAAGTAGTCTATGTTTTCAGCTCGAAACTCTCGATAAGGCTGCTCGATTTACGCTTTCTATGAACGCAGCAAGATGGCAAGTTGGGCCAGTTGGATTACGTTCATAATTGAAAATTTTGTTAGAGCGCACTAAAAAACAGACGGACCGAAGAGACTGACAAGGACAGCGCTTGCTCTCACAACTGAAGTTTTATTGATCAGAAAAAGGTATTTAAAGCGATTACATGGCTCATCGCGCATGTGCAACAGAACAGGGTGCAACAGAAACCACTCGTATCGGGATTACATAATAGTCGCTGTTATTTGTCATCTAGTATTTTGCAAAAACTAAGTGTCGAGATACGCGTATTCTTTATCGTGCAGAACAATCGTAGCTTGGCTAACACAATCAAGTCCCCTCTTTCGGATGTGGTAAGATTCCACTATCTCACGTGTTAGCTGATCCTTGTGCCGAAATATTATTTCTGTTTCTTTAAACACGGGGTAACATCCGCAGTTTCTACAGTGATCTGCAAGATGAGAGTTGCCTGATGCCTTAACAGATGCGTGGTGTTCTCTAAGGCGGTCGTTCACGCATCTTCCCGACTGGCCTATGTAGACTTTTCCACAAGAAAAAGGTGTCATATATACCACTCCCTTTACGCACTTCACGAACATGTTTCTGTGTTTTACGGAGCAAGCTTTCGAACCTATGGGCTTATTAACGCGTGGACACAAGCTTGCTAGTTTGGTTTTTGCCGAAAACTTCACGTCTACGCTGTATCTATTTCCAATGTGCTTTAGGTTGTGTGCCAACTTGTGTACGTATGGAATGACAGCCATTTTCCCTCGCTTATTTGTCTCCGAACTGGATCTTTGTTTTTTGCCCTTTATTTCTCTGGCTAGGACCGTGCACACTGAGAAAATTAACTGTTTCGGGTAACCTGCTTTTTGGAATTTTTCCACCTGACTCTTGAAACTTTCACTGATTAGGTGCCCACACGATTTTTGCAAAGCTGACATAATACAAGATTTCACTATCCCCCTCTTTACCAACTTTGAGTGCCCAGACGCGTAATCTAGTACTGGCTTAGCGCTCTTGGTTGGTAACACCAGCAGATGTCCAAAAAGCAGGTTACCCTAAACAGTTAATTTTCTCAGTGTGCACGGTCCTAGCCAGAGAAATAAAGGGCAAAAAACAAAGATCCAGTTCGGAGACAAATAAGCGAGGGAAAATGGCTGTCATTCCATACGTACACAAGTTGGCACGCAACCTAAAGCACATTGGAAATAGATACAGCGTAGACGTGAAGTTTTCGGCAAAAACCAAGCTAGCAAGCTTGTGTCCACGCGTTAATAAGCCCATAGGTTCGAAAGCTTGCTCCGTAAAACACAGAAACATGTTCGTGAAGTGCGTAAAGGGAGTGGTATATATGACACCTTTTTCTTGTGGAAAAGTCTACATAGGCCAGTCGGGAAGATGCGTGAACGACCGCCTTAGAGAACACCACGCATCTGTTAAGGCATCAGGCAACTCTCATCTTGCAGATCACTGTAGAAACTGCGGATGTTACCCCGTGTTTAAAGAAACAGAAATAATATTTCGGCACAAGGATCAGCTAACACGTGAGATAGTGGAATCTTACCACATCCGAAAGAGGGGACTTGATTGTGTTAGCCAAGCTACGATTGTTCTGCACGATAAAGAATACGCGTATCTCGACACTTAGTTTTTGCAAAATACTAGATGACAAATAACAGCGACTATTATGTAATCCCGATACGAGTGGTTTCTGTTGCACCCTGTTCTGTTGCACATGCGCGATGAGCCATGTAATCGCTTTAAATACCTTTTTCTGATCAATAAAACTTCAGTTGTGAGAGCAAGCGCTGTCCTTGTCAGTCTCTTCTGTCCGTCTGTTTTTTAGTGCGCTTCAACAAAATTTTCAATTCTATGAACGATCACACGCTGGACAAGAATCGCTGGCTCTCGATGAACTCACCTTGGCCTCCAAGGAGTCCTCGTCTTCAAAAAGGTCAACAGATGCTGCTCTCGTCAATGACATGCCCACCTCGATGCCTCCGGGTAACAGCGTCACCGTTCCCAAGGCTTGACACTCCTGCGATGAGACGTTGCCAAAGTCCGCGACATTCTACTTTTTATTTCGATAGATATTATATCGACACTCTCGGCGTGTTTTTGCCGTCGCCGTCATTTTAACATTAACATCGGCCCGCGCATCGTATATTCAACGTGCTATTAAAAGCTCGCGAGCACTGGGGACGTGCGCACTAAAGCAGAGATGGAAAGAGCCAGCTGCCTCCGTGGCACGAAGGGCACACATGCGATAACATCGCCCCGCTTGCGAGACCTGGCGTCGATGGCTCGTCAAGCAGAGAGCAAACGCCCCGCGAAGGAGCGCGAAGCGGCTGCGCTGGGGAGGGGGCTGCGTCGCTCGAGCAACCGCCAACTTTGCTCATAAGGGCGCGGTACTTGATGCGCTCTCAACGCTTAAACCGCTTCGGTCCCTGGAGCGGCTGTATTCCCTTACATCAGCGTTTTGTAGAGTTACGCAAGATCGAATCCAAATGAGTTAGCTGCTAGCCTCATTTCGAATAACAGTCCAACTTGTTGCTATCGCATTCATTCTTCGCCCTTGATTCGCCCTTGCGGCGGAACTGATTTTTTTACAGCGAAAGCTGTTATGAGATCACTTCAGCGGCCGTTTTTGGCGCCGTAGTTGTCCGCCGCCGCCGCCGGTGTCCGTAACCAGTATCGCTCGAAATAAGAAAAAAAAACGAAATAAGAAAAGAATTTCAGGATGGAACGAGGTTCGAACCTGGGCCCTCCGCGTAGGAGCCCAGTATTCAACCTCTGAGCCATGCCGGTGCTTGAAACTGCTTTGCAAAAAGGTCCTATACAGGCTTCATGTCGGGAAGGAACCACATTAACATGCGCAATATAGCGTGGTAGAAGAGTAAAATAAGCACCAAGCGTCGCACAACGCGAATTCTGTAACCAGGCGTCACACAATGCGAATTGCACAACGAGTGGGTTTTTGAATGCTTCCAACCCATTACAAAGGGCTCCGCCATAATTCTTCATCGTCATCAGGCACAGCATCAACAAAGTGCGCATAATGCCTTACATGCGTTTAGCAGGTACCACGGCTCTCCGTAGAATGACGAAAAATGGCACAGTGCCTGCTTCCCAACTTCTCAAAAATTACAATGATTTATAGCGCAGTGGGTTCCTCGCAAGTGCACTGTATTGGTTGCCAAGGAAGCCCATAAGCGCATGATCCATTTCCTCGGGGTCTCAATAAAGTTCTTTGTTATCCCCCCCCTCTCTCTCCCATGTCAACGTATGTTTGCAGCATGTCGGGAGAGGGAAATAGTGACCGGGCGTCACCCAGTGCAAATTACATAACTGGGGGGCCGTTTAAAGCTTCCAACCCATTACAAAGGGCTGAGGGGCTGAGCCATAATTCTTCATCGTCATCATTCGTAGCGTCAACGAAGTTCACAAATGCCTTACAGACGTGTAGCTGGTGCCTCGCTTCTCCGCAGAATGACAAATAATGGCTTAGTAGGTGCTTCCCAACTTCACAAAAATTGTAATTATTGGCGTAGTGGGTACCTTGCTAGTGTACTTGTATTAGTAGCCCCAAGAGAGTTTAGAACGGGCTCTAGAAATGCCGCTCTTCCAGCTTTCGCTGTGACTGTGCTGCGCTTTCCGCGCAGGCCTGGCGTTTTTTTTCTCTTTCGTATGCTGCGTCCTCTGCTGTTTTGCTGGTGGAGGGGAGGGGGGCAGCTTTACGGGGTGATCTAGGACAACCAGTGTCGCCACAATACAAGCCTCCGACACAAAAGGCGTGCGGAGACCTTACAGCCGCGTTTCGCGACTTTCCCGCTAGGGGAAGGACGCATGCGCCGTGGCACCGAGGCAAAAAAAAAAAAAAGAGGCGGATTAAGTTACCGAACTTGCTATTGATACGTCAGAGCCAGACCAAAGAGATGGTGACTTCGACAAAGTTGCTGTTAACATGATGCTGCCAGCAAAGCCGCAAGACGGCCGCCCCGAATGTACGCCTTTCATTACATTTTTACAACGAACTGCGAGTTCGCGAATTCATTTGCTTACTATACCATTTGGTATTAAATGGCATTGCTATACTATACAATTTGGCTTCGCGCAGTAGCGTAGCCAGAAATTTTTTTCGGGGGGAGGGGGAGGGGGGCTAAAACCATACTTAATGTGTGGTCCTTTGTATGTATTTCGGGAAGGGGGGGTTGAAACCCTCCCAACCCTCTCCCCCCTGGCTACGCCAGTGGCTTCGCGCAAATTGTTCGCGAACGCCCGTGGTTGCGGCATTTATAGCCCGCCGTGTACAGCAGATAAGTCACTTACTTCAACCATGGAGTTTCCTGCAATATTTAACTGTGGCGCTGCGATCAGTCAGCCACCATGGAAATGATGAGTAGTAGATAGATTTCCCTAGTTTTCGTGCTTGCGGCTTCGAACGCCCTTCTGGCTTTGATTATTGCTGTGTTTTTGGCTTTTGTTTAGGATAAACTAGTGGCTCGTTGTGAACCTCGGGAACTAATTTAAATTGGTCCACCTAAAAAGGTCTAAGTGGTGAAGTAGGACTGCGGAACTTTTGTAGAACTTCGTCTCGCGACAAAGCGGCTGCAGGTCACAAGGAGCTACACGAAGTCAAAAGAACGAAGCTTAGGCAAATCCATATACTTCCGCCCATCATTTCCATGTTGGCTGAAGCGTCATGCGTTGCAGCTCCCAAAGACACTAGCGCCAGATTTCCCTCTAGTGTAATAGTATGAAACTATGACTTCAACTTCCTCACGATCGTCATCGCTTTAGATATTGGGATGGGCAAAATGCCCTCCGTCAACGTGATGTATCAGCGCCAAAGGTCGTCATACCGGCCCAATAGCAATACACGCTGTGTGAATTGTATTTCTCATGCTCCAACAAAGCTGCAACAACTTCTCAGAAGACACGTTTCGCTTTCACGCTATCCCTGTGTGTTAAAAAAGAGGGGTTGGCCATCTTTTCTTCTTAAAGCGCCCCTAAACCACCTCCGATACTTTGTTTTATTATTTCAAGTAAACACGTGCACCGAGTTCAGAATGCCGTTACGATCAACAGTGTCAAACGCGGCAGCGCTTATAAAAGCAAAAAAAAAAACAATCCTGTGCTCTTCCCCGGGCCTTTCGATATTCCCAGCGTTGGAAGTGACATCACAGGAGTATATGGTCACGTCATCAGAAGCAAGAGCCTGTTTGTTCGCCTGCAGGTGCGCGCGCTCCTTACCTACCCTCCTCACACTTGGAGGGGAACACTCGGCATGGAGTAAAGACGAGCCAACGAACGGAGCGTAGCGAAGGAAAGAGCGAAACAAGCGAGGGCCGCTTTCGGACCATCGAATGAGTTTGAATTCGCTATTACGGCACCATGTCGAAAAATTCTCGCGGCTACGTGCTTCCTGCAGACTCGTGGACAACTGCAACACCACAACTAAATTTCGACCTATGGGTGGTTAAGCTCACCGGTTGAAGATTGCAAAAAGAACGCTCAGGTGAGAAATTGACAGCCGCAGTCGCTGATTAATATTGTGAGGAACCGGACTGAATGTACCACAAAGCAGTAAACTGGGCAAGTTGGTATGGATTCATAATTTTCGGGGAGCGTGCACAGAAGCCGAACACAAACGAGTGCTTTGTGTTGTGTTCGTGTGGGAGGACGACTACAGCGGTAGCTCAATTGCTGGAGCATCGGACCGATTATCCAAAAGTCGAAGGAAGTCGGACCTTACCGGTGGCAAGTTCTCATTTTGTCCACTTTAACTTCTTCGCATGTTTATGATAATTCCTACAATACAGTTAAAAGACTACAAATAATATCCCCAATGCTTTCCTTCATTGCCTATTGATTTTCATCGAGGTTGTGTGTGTGCAACGAAGAAAAACGAGCCCTTAAATTCCCCTTGTTTCGTTCATCCCTAGCGAGGGGGGTCTCGTTCCGGCAGACACGATGCCTTCAAGCAGTACGAGAGGGCCAGCTGCCAACTCTTAATAAGATCACATGCTAAGTGACACCAGCTGGCAAAAGAGAGTGTTCCACGCTAGCCGCCATGGCCACAGGGTTTCCTAATAATACACTACAGGGAACTCTGGCGCTAGTGTCTATGGGAGCTGCAACGCACGGCGCTTCAGCCAGCACGGGAATGATGGGTGTAGTACACGGATTTGTCTAAGCTTCGTTCTTTCGGCTCCGTTTGGCTCCGTGTGGCCTGCAACCGCTTTGTCGCAAGACGGGGTTCAGCAAACTTTCAGCAGTTCCACTTCACCACCTTGACCTGCTTAGGCTCACCAATTCAAATTTGGTCACGAAGATCACAACGGTCCATTCCTTTGTCCGAAACGAACGCCAAAACACAGCAATAAACAAAGCCGCAAGTGCGTTCGAAGCCGTAAGCACGAAGATTAGGTAAGTCCGTGTACTACCCATCATTCCTAAGGTGGCTGAACGGTCGCAGCGCCAGAGTTCCCTCTAGTAAATATTGTAGGAAACTCTATGGTCATGGCTACGAGCGGCGCTGGATAACGCTCCCATATTTACCTGCACATAAATATCCGATAATGTGGACGGGAGATTGACCGCCGTTGTAGCTGCATTGGTAGAGCGTATCGGACTCGTTATCCAAAGGTTGTAGGTTCGGTCCCTACCGGCGGCAAGTCGTCTTTTCGTCCACTCCAATTTCTTCACTATATCATAATTGCTACAATACCGCTTAAAGACTATAAATAACGTCTCTTATACTTCCCTTGGCTTTGCATTCAGATCGTGTCTAACAAAGAAAAACGAGCCCTTAAATTCCGCTTCTTTCGTTGAGCCAAAACGAAAAAGTCTGAGTGTGCGTAAGTTTCACGTGACATAATAAACATGAACTAAGTATGACTCACTTTTGCGCCTGCGTCAGCAACGTACAAGAATCTGCAGTGGTCGTAGATTGCTTGCTCGGCGTCCGTTCGAGTGTGGTTCAACATGTATATCAGGGTTGCCATTTCGAAAGAAAGGCCCAACTGGGTTCTGGAGTTTCTGTACCCGGCGTCCTCCGACACCAGCGTCGCGTGAGATTTCTGCGCCAGAATAACAACCTTGGGTAAACACGTCGCAGTTGCATTCTGCAAACAAGAAGTCGTAACTATGTGATTACTCTAAACATTACTAGAACTTTCGAATACCTCTTTGTAAAAAGGCTGTATGGTCGTAGACAAGGGCAATGGCAAATGGGAACTTGAATGAGGAAGTTCCCGTATGAACAAATGGAAATATATCCGTCAATGGGGAACTTCCAAAATTATTTTATTGCTTAAAACAAAGAAATGTAACGATAAAACTTGACATATAAGAATAAATTTATTTGCTTTCGATTGAGGCAAAAAGCTGATTTTGAATTGGAGGACCACGTGGTGTGAATTCCGTCTCAATGTTGACTAAACGACGATTTTGTAAAATGTGTGAATTTTTCTCGTAATATTGATAAACATCAGTGGGCGGAAAATATCAAATTTGGGAATTTTTCTCGTAATGTTTACAAAGACCACGGAAAATATCTTCAACGCAAAATATACCTTCCGTAGAGTAAGTATTGAATACTCAGATATTCATACACAGAGCAGTATTACAGGGGTAAAAATACAAACGTAGAACATTCAGGCACAGTTTCTGGAGACGTACAGAGTCGTCCACATTTAAGCTGAACACCTCATTAGTATTCAAGATCTCATTGACGCTGTTGTTTAATACATAATTCGGAAAATCCTTACTGTGTTTGTCGACACCATGATTAGACGTTCTATAACGGGCATTGCACTCGTGAAGTATAAGAAACGTTCTAGTTTTACCGGTTTGAATACTAATGAGGTGTTCAGCTTAGATGTGGTCGACCCTGTACATGGCAGAACACTTGCAGTAATATTATTGAGTTTCGAACACATTGCACAAACAGTGGTGAGTTGGGCTTGTTGGTACATAACTCTGACACACTGCAGCGCAGAAAAACACACGGACGAAACACAAACGACGACGACGAGCGCTTGTCGTCGGGGTTTGTGTTCCGTCCGTGTTTTTTGCGCTGTAGTGTGTCGGAAGAATGTAAACCAAATTCAATATCGAAACAAAAAATCACAGCATATCCACGGAGTGAATGATGATGAGTGGGCGAAGCTGCGGAGGTTCATCGGTAAACCGTGAATCTTCCGTGAATTCTGCCCAGTACATCATCACCGACGTGAGATCGGGCGCGTTAATACTAAAGGTTCGATGAGTTATGACGACTTGCAGCTCACTTTAATTTTACATGTGCGCTGTGAATTTTCATTGTTTAGAAAACCATTGCTTTAGAAAACATCTGGCGTCTTTCGTCAAGCAGCTGGCGTCTTTTCGTTTTGCTTTAGAAACATCTGGCGTTCTTTCGTTTTGCTTTTACAAAACATCTGGCATCTTTCGTTGGTTTATTTCATCAATCAACGGCGTTTTGAACAAAATTTTTATTGTTTAATCACGCACAGGAGAAATCTCACCAGGCACTACCTTGGAGGTAAACAATGGCTGTTAATGGGAATGAGAGACAGAAGTAGTCGGCTTTTAGCTACTAACGTTTCCTACTGGAACATGCCAATGGCTGCTAATGGGGAATGAGAGACAGAAGAATTCGGCTTTTAGTTAACGCGCACGCTGCGAATTTTTTATTGTTCAACAACGCACAGGAAATATCTCCCACCGGCACCACCTTGGAGGTCAAAGCGTAAGACTGGTTACGCACTACGACTACGACTACGAGGGACGAACGGGTGCCGCCTTAAGGAGCTTCGCCCCTAAAAACCATACTGCCAGAATAAATTTTCTGACAAACATCACTCGGACGACGTTCTGCAAAATTTGAGACGCTCCAAGTCACCCCTAAATATTTCTTTTATCCGCAAAATTCTGGCTATTCACTCTTTCGCAATGCAATAAATAACTTTTTTATTCGATAGCATTCGAGATGGTCGCCAAAATGGCTGGGATATTTTGCGTGGAGTGTCCCTTCTTTTACATTTGTTTTCAACCGCGGGTACAACCCATTCAAATATGTTCACGTTCTGCAAGCGTGCGTGTGTGTCCCAGTGTTTTAAACACTTGCTTTCGAAGCGGGGAGAACTGCGCTCAAACTCGGTTCCGACACAACAATTTATTTTGTTTTATATATTTATTCCTTTATGACAATGATCGTGTTATGGGACGAAATCACGTACGGACAGTTTTCTCGTTGAGTCGGCATAGAAATGTGTATGCATTTAAATGGAAAACAATTCAGAGTACCATGTGCTCTAATATGCCAGAGCAGTAAGCTATCCCTGACGATAACAAACTTGAACTACGTGAGGATTACCGTGAAGCTGTGGGATCAAACGAGGAAGTTTACTGAACACTGGTGTATTTAGAAGAAATGGTGAACGATTGTATTCTGCTGTGGGCGAGCCCCAAGCCGTCCCGAACAACCCCATGTGGACACTATCATGACGAGAAGCGCCTTAAAAGGATGAGCACATTTAGTTTTACCGCACTGATGCATATATGTGCTGCTGGTTTTATGTTGAATTTTGCACGTCCTGGCAAATTTTCGGATATTTCTGTTAAGAAGTTATTGAAGCAAAAACTACTTTCTATGAAGCCAACAAGCTTTTATTTGTCAATAAACCTACGCAGTGTTGAGAGCACAACCACAATAATAATTGTTGGGTTTAACGTCCCAAAACCACAATATGAGTACGAGGGACGCCGTAGCGAAGGCGGTGAAGGGCTCAGGAAATTCCGACCACCTGGGGTTCTTTAACGTGCGCCTAAATCTAAGCACACACGCCTCAAAGGTTTCCGACTCCATCGAAAATGCGGCCGCCGCGGCCGGGATTCGATCCCGCTGCCTTCGGGTCAGCAGTCGAGCCCCATAACCACAAGACAGTAAAAGCACAAACATGGAGCAGACTCCGGCTGGCACAACTGTCGTACCGGAGGTCAACTTAGGGCAGCTTTGCCAAACTTCGGCAGTTTTCTTGGTGGAGAGCTCGAAAACAGTGCAAATTACGGCATAGACCGGAGGACATTGAAGGTCACACTACAGCGCTATTACCAACTGCCCCGGCTGTGAATTTTTCTTGGTGGAGCTTATACCTAATTCATACATTGTTCGCCAAATCTACGGGCAAATAAAGAACATTTTATTTCGCTATCACCAAGCAACATTAGGTTTTTAGAGCGAAAGCTCTGCTACTCCATGTCTCCCAAGGTCATTCATCGCGTCGCAGTGACTTTGAGCCGACATTGCGCGGGCCACCGGAGCGCGTCAAAGGTGTGACTTCACGCCAAGTGATACGCTGTGAAGAGGCGTCGCAGCTGCGCTCGCTCGGAGCCTCGTCGCTGCGGTACCACGGGACAAAGCGGATGTTTAAAACTGGCTCCTGAACCACCCAGAGGTCGAAATTTACTTGTGGCGCTGCAGTTGTGCACAAGTCTACAGCGAACGCTAGCGAAGCCACCCATGTGTAATAATCGGAACGCGGCCCTTGCTCATTCCTTCGTTACGCTGCGTTCGTCGGCTTGTCTCTCCCTCACTTCGAGGGCTCCTCCTCGCCGTGCGTGTAGAAAGTGCAGGGAGCGCGTGCACCTGCTAGCAGACAAACAGGTTCTTGTTCGCTCTCGAAAGCGCACGTTGCTTGTGGCATCGCCTAATCGGACAGGTGACGTCCCGACGGCCCTTTGGGGATAGCATAACGGCACGGAAAGGACCACGCAAGCGTCTGTTGTTGGGTTAATAGCCCTATGACGGCTTCTTCGCCGGCGCTTGGTCGCTCAGTGTCGCCATGGATGGCGCGCCGGCTGGCCGTCTCTGTGTGCGCTTCAGCGCAAGCGACGGGCTGAATTCAAAGGCTGAATCAATGTACTGCTGTATACAAGTTCAGTCCGATGTATTGATGCTGTTTACCGGTTTACGGGTGTAGCTATAGGTGCTATGTTAAAAAGAAGTGTTTTCTGCTGCTTGTGTAATGACTTATGTATTTTTTAGGGGCGAAGCTCCTTAAGGCGGCACCCGTTCGTCCCTCGTATTGCCACCTGGATGATGAACTGCGGCGAGCACGAGCCCGCATCGAGCAAAAGCAAAGGAAGAAGTCGTTTGGGACAGCGCGCGCTCTCGCTCAGTCTTTGTTGGTTTTGGCGCGGCCATATTATTAGACCTGCATCAGTCTTTCTGCCAGCGTGGTATTTCTTGCCCGGGGACCTCCTTTTCGCACGTGACAACTGGTGGAGGTGCTGGGTAATCCCAGCCAATGGTCCTAACGCCTCCTGGTAGCCCTGTACCTGCAGTGACAACACCTGTCCACCGGGCCAGCCGAAGAATCCGAGGATTGCCCCCCGAACGTGAACCTCTACCCGAGATGACGTCAACTGCACCACCCGAAAGCGGTATGGAAGGCACTTCAACTGCTAACTACACGCTGCAGAAGCCACGAGTACCGAGGGTGTTCCATGGCTCCGTCTTAGAGGACGTCGAGGACTGGTTGGCTCACTTTGAACGCGTCGCTGATTTCAACGGGTGGACCGACGCCAACAAGCTGAGGAACGTGTACTTCAGCCTCGAGGATGGCGCTCGTACCTGGTACGAGAACCGTGAACCCTTCTCGACGTGGAGTGTGTTTTGCCGTCAGCTGCTGGCAAGTTACGCTAATCCCGATCGCCGTGAACGAGCGGAGTGGGCCATTCAGTCGCGCATTCAAATGCCGAACGAAAGCGTGATGATGTACGTCGAGGACATGACGAGCCTCTTCCGTCGTGCTGACCCGGCTATGGCAGAAGATAAGAAGCTGCGTCACTTAATGCGAGGAGTTAAGGAGCAGCTCTTCGCTGGACTCGTCCGAAGTCCCCCGAAGACTGTGGCGGAGTTTTTAACCGAAGCCACGACCATGGAAAAGATGCTGCAGCAGCGGTCAGCTGTGTACGACCGCCAGATCAATGTCGCTTCACCGATGGGCCAGATTGGAGCTGCCGGCAGTAACATCAATATCGAAGCTCTCTGCGACCTCATCAGATCAGTGGTACGCGACGAGCTACAAAGGATTCACTGCCCGCCTCAACCTCCTGCTGCAGGATCCATCTCCAGCCTCATAAGGAGCGAAGTACATCAGGCTCTGCAAGTCCCGCTTTCCAGCGATGTTACCTCGCCCGAGGTTACCTCGACCCGGACGGAGTCCCGACGTCCATCGTACGCCGAGGCTGTGAGCCGGTACATTCCTACCCCACCGCGCTTTGTACACCCTACGCCGCACGATACACTTCCGTCAGTGCAACCGATCCAGCATTTCGAGAATCGGCAGCCGCTCCCTAGGAAATCGGACGTATGGCGCACACCGGACAGGCGGCCGCTGTGCTATCACTGTGGTGAAGCCGGACATGTATACCGCGAATGCCCATATCGCCGCCTTGGACTTCGGGGTTTCGCCGTCGACTCGCCAAGGCCAAGATTTGGTGAAAGACCGAGAGCGATCGAGGAATACCTGTCCCAGCAGCGCATGCCACTGCCGTTGCGGCGGCAGTCGCGATCACCGTCTCCAAGACGATCTTCTCCAGATTTCCGGAACTACCCAGTGGCGGCGCCAGCGCGTTCGCCAAGCCCTAGACGGGAAAACTAAAGGCAGCGACCTTCGGGGGCGAGGCCGCTGACAATCGACGTGAGCAAGGCCTCCCATCGACGCAAGTACGGACCAGCAGCAATTCGACGGCGACAGCACCTGAACTCGAAAGCCGACTCTCCTTAGACATACCTGTCGTGCTCGACGGCCGCCACGACGCTAGTGCTTTAGTAGACACCGGGGCTGACTATTCCATCATGAGCAGAAAACTTGCGACGCATCTGAAGAAAGTTGCGACGCCGTGGTACGGACGACAAATCCGTACAGCCGGCGGACACGTAGTCACCCCTCTCGGGATGTGCACGACCAGAGTTGGCATTCGTGGACGTACTTTCCTCTGCAGTTGCCTTATACTTCCTGAATGCTCCCGAGACCTCATCTTAGGCGTCGACTTTCTACGGGAATACGGTGCAATTATTGACCTTCGAGAGCGCACCGTCACATTCTCGACAGAAAGAGCAGCAGAGAAACCCGATGACCGTCATATCAGCACGTTTCGCGTTTCTGCCGACAGCATCACGTTGCCCCCGCGTTCAAGCGTCCTGGTTGATGTCGTGTGTGACGAACTACGTAACGGTGAGGCAGTCGCCGAAGGCAACTTGGCACTTTTGTTTAGCATAGGTATCTGCGCTGCCCGCAGCCTCGTCACGCTTCGCGACAGCCGTGCGACACTGCTTGTGACGAATTTTAGTAATGAGCAGCGGCACCTTTTTCCTCGCACTGCCATCGCTTTCGCCTACCCCATAGAAGACGTCGCTGAATGTTTTACGGCTACATCAATGCAGAGCGGGCTCCAATCGACATCGACAGATGCCTCTTCAGCGCTCGGAAGGGTGGACATAAATTCGAGCCTCTCGGAGCAAGAACGAACGGCACTGCATGAATTGCTGCTTAAATTTCAAGGGTGCTTCGCTTCGTCCTCGAAGGTGCGTCAAACGCCCATTACGAAGCACAGGATTATTACGCACACCGATGCCTCGCCCACTAAACAACAGCCCTACCGAGTTTCGGCCAAAGAGCGTGACGCGATAAATGAGCAAGTCAAAGAGATGCTCCAAGATGATGTTATACAGCCATCCAATAGTCCGTGGTCATCGCCAGTCGTTCTAGTAAAGAAAAAAGACGGAACATTGCGTTTTTGCGTTGACTACAGGAAGCTAAATTGCGTGACTAAAAAAGACGTGTATCCTTTGCCGCGCATCGATGATTCATTGGACAGACTGCGACTGGCCAAGTATTTTTCTTCCATAGACCTGAAAAGCGGATACTGGCAGATTGAGGTTGACGAACGTGACCGCGAAAAAACTGCTTTTGTTACACCGGATGGCCTGTATGAATTCAAGGTGCTCCCCTTCGGCCTGTGTTCCGCGCCAGCGACATTCCAAAGAATGATGGACACTGTTCTCACCGGTCTAAAGTGGCACACTTGCCTTGTTTATCTTGATGATGTCGTCGTCTTTTCGGTCACCTTTGAACAACACCTGATGCGTCTGCAGGCTGTTCTGGAAGCGCTCCGCTCTGCAAACCTCACGCTGAAGCCAGAAAAATGCCACTTCGGTTACAAAGAACTCAAATTTCTGGGCCATGTTGTGAGCGCAGACGGCGTTCGACCTGACCCCGACAAGACCACCGCCGTTGCCTCTTTTCCTGTTCCCCGTGACAAGAAAGCAGTACGTCGCTTCCTCGGCCTCTGCGCCTACTATCGCCGCTTCATCGCAAATTTTTCTAAGATTGCCGAACCTCTGACTCGCCTCACACGTGAAGATGTACCATTCACCTGGAATGAAGAACAGGACACGGCTTTCATCAATCTACGGGAACGTTTGCAGGCACCACCAGTCCTTGCTCACTTCGACGAGGATGCTGCCACAGAAGTTCATACCGACGCGAGCAATATAGGTCTTGGCGCCGTTCTTGTCCAACACCAAGAAGGCACTGAGCGAGTAATAGCTTACGCCAGCCGTACCCTCTCTCGCGCCGAGACGAACTATTCTACCTCAGAGAAGGAATGCCTCGCAGTAGTATGGGCAACCATGAAATTCAGGCCTTACCTGTACGGTCGTCACTTCAAGGTGGTGACCGACCATCATTCATTGTGCTGGTTAGCCAATTTACGAGACCCGTCTGGGCGGTTGGCACGATGGAGCCTTCGCTTGCAAGAGTTTGACCTTACCATCGTCTATAAATCAGGCCGCAAGCACGAAGATGCTGATTCGTTGTCGCGTGCACCTACTGAAGTTTGTGATCCCGACACTGAGGACGACAGCGGCTTCCTCGGAGTTCTCACTGCAACTGACTTGATCGCACGACAACACGAGGACGCCGAGATTCGCGCAATCATCGACAATCTAGAAGGACGCAACACTCCCGTACCACGACACCTTTCTCGCAATCTCGTGTCATTCTGTCTGCGCAGTGGTGTCTTGTACAAGAAAAACCTGAACGGCAACGGGAAAGCCTACCTGTTAGTCGTCCCTTCTGACATGCGAGACGACATTCTTCTTGCCTGCCATGACGAGCCCACATCCGGCCACTTAGGTTCTTCACGAACCCTCGCCAGAGTTAAACAGGCGTACTACTGGCCCAAACTTGCTGCATACGTGAAGCGCTACGTAAAAAGCTGCCGTGAGTGCCAACGCCGCAAATCTCCGTCACTGAAGCCTGCAGGCCTGCTGCAACCCATCACACCACCTAGGGCGCCGTTCGATCGAATAGGAATGGATTTACTGGGGCCATTTCCGCTGTCATCTGCCGGTAACAAGTGGATCGTCGTGGCGACAGATTACCTAACGAGATACGCCGAGACAAGGGCCCTACAACGAGCTACGGCTTCGGATGTTGCCCAGTTTTTCATCGACCAGATCGTTCTTCGGCATGGCGCCCCGTCGTGCGTGATCACTGATAGAGGAACAGCTTTCACGGCCCAGCTTATTGATGACGTTTTCAAACTCAGCTACACGAACCACCGCAAGACGACGGCGTATGATCCGCAGACTAACAGCTTGACGGAACGACTGAACAAAACCATCGCCGACATGTTATCCATGTATGTGGACGTTCAGCACAAGACGTGGGATCAGGTCCTGCCGTACGTAACATTTGCGTACAACACTGCCATCCAGGAAACAACACGATTCACGCCGTTCCGTCTCGTCTACGGGCGTGAGGTACAAACCATGCTGGACGCTATGCTGCCACACGACTACGACGCTTCGCTTACACCTGAAGCTGACCAGCTTACTCAATACGCCGAAGAAGCTCGCCAGTTGGCACGACTCCACATCACGCAACAGCAAACTGCAGATGCCCGCCGCTACAATCTTCGCCATCGACACGTCGAATACCACCCAGGAGATCAAGTTTGGGTATGGACTCCGGTTCGCCGCCAAGGGTTGTCCGAAAAGCTCCTGAGTCGCTACTTTGGACCGTACAAAGTGATGCGTCGCATGAGTGATGTGAATTATGAGGTTGTCCCAGATGGAACCATGTCACCCCAACGTCGAAAGCACTACCCAGAGATTGTTCACGTTCTACGACTCAAGCCGTACTTCACGCGTTAGTGCGACTGTGCCTCGGCCTTCTCATTCTTTTTTTACGAAGTGCCCACACTGTGCCCGTTTGGTCTTTTCTGCTTATGCATGTCCGCTTGCACGAGCATCGAGGCGATGCTTTCTTTTTTTTCAGTGGGGGAATAATGCCACCTGGATGATGAACTGCGGCGAGCACGAGCCCGCATCGAGCAAAAGCAAACGAAGAAGTCGTTTGGGACAGCGCGCGCTCTCGCTCAGTCTTTGTTGGTTTTGGCGCGGCCATATTATTAGACCTGCATCAGTCTTTCTGCCAGCGTGGTATTTCTTGCCCGGGGACCTCCTTTTCGCACGTGACAGTATGGTAGTGCGTAACCAGTCGTAACGCTAGTACCAGATCTTGCCCTCCAAGGTGGTGCCGGTGGGAGACTTTTCCTGTGCGTTGTTGAACAATAAAAAATTCGCAGCGTGCGCGTTAACTAAAAGCCGAATTCTTCTGTCTCTCATTCCCCATTAGCAGCCATTGGCATGTTCCAGTAGGAAACGTTAGTAGAAGTAGAAGTGTAAGTGTTAGCTAAAAGCCGACTTCTTCTGTGTCTCATTCCCATTAGCAGCCATTGTTTACCTCCAAGGTAGTGCCTGGTGAGGTTTCTCCTGTGCGTGATTAAACAATAAAAATTTTGTTCAAAACGCCGTTGAATGATGAAATAAACGAACGAAAGAGGCCAGATGTTTTCTAAAAGCAAAACGAAAGAACGCCAGATGTTTCTAAAGCAAAACGAAAAGACGCCAGCTGCTTGACGAAAGACGCCAGATGTTTTCTAAAGCAATGGTTTTCTAAACAATGAAAATTCACAGCGTACATGTAAAATTAAAGTGAGCTGCAAGTCGTCATAAGTCATCGAAGCTTTAGTATAAACGCGCCCGATCTCACGTCGGTGATGATGTACTGGGCAGAATTCACGGAAGATTCACGGTTTACCGATGAACCTCCGCAGCTTCGCCCACTCATCATCATTCACTCCGTGGATATGCTGTGATTTTTTTTTACAAAAGTATGATTATGTATGGTTCTCCATCATTATGAATGAATCTTTCTGTAAACCTTTGTATGCTGTCACATGTTGCTATGTAAACGGTCTCCTGGGCTCCGTCAAGCTGCTTTTTGCAGGTTTTAGCCAAGGAACCCAGAATATTTTCTATTCTGGTAAATAAAGAGAACTGAATTGAATCGAATCCAGTAGATATAGCAACACGGTAAGCTGCGAAATCTCCAGCAAGGGCAAGAAGTTACTTGCTGAAGCACCGGAGCAAAGGGACGCCAGATTAGCACGTTCTAGAGACCCTTACAAAGCGCGGAAGCGTGCCGGGATCGAAGCTACTGCAGCCGCTGCCGTCATTCAGCAACAACAACAACAAGCCTGACGTAATGAAACACTGTGTGCATAGCGCTTGAAAAAGCAAACCAGACATACGTTTCGTTCATAATTCGCGAGAGCTTTAGTAAACCTCAGCCAATTTTTTATTGCGGACATGAGCGCTCACCAAGTCGGGATAGGCCTTGGCTCTCGATCGGGCCGGCTCCGGAAGTTGCGAGGCGTCGTACACAGAGGGCGGTGCGGACAGGCAGTCCCGTCCGCTGGTGGAGCTGGTGGAACTAAGCGCAATCACCGTGTCAGCCTTGGTCTTTCTGCAAAGTGCCACGATGATACCTCTTGATAGATCGCTGCAGGTCTTGGTATTCGATCGTATCGTGGTGACATAGACTAGGGGTGCTATTCTGGACATCGTAAAATTCCGCTATTGGTCGACGCTGATTGGCCCAGAGGGCTGTTACGGCCTCTGTGATTGGCTTAAAATGCCGCCATTGCCAAATTTGACATTATGGCGGTGGAATCTGGCAGTGCGGAAGCACCCCAGGGCACTTATTCACCAGGACACTTATGGTCAATCAGTATTATGAAAATATCGTTAGAGAAGCAGTTTGGCCGATCACAACTAATGAACTCTCACGAAAGAAAAGCTTCTTTTTTAATTCGTCTCCGGAACCTTTTACACTAGTATCCGAGTTTGTAGCAAGTAAACATAATCTACACTCCATAGTTATCCCCGTCGGCGAGGTCAACACTGGTACTGCGGGTTTGGTGACGTCACAGCTGATGGCTAGCGAACTCTGGAGGCAAGCATGCGATAAGGACACGCCGCATGATATATTGTGGTCGTTCGTTCCATCCGATCCTCCTTTCAAACATGGCCTTGTTTTCCCTTCAACCCATGAAACAGATCACTACAATGGTATGAGTCATCTGCTAATCGCTGTCCAGACAGCGCGCGCACGACCGTGCCCGGCCGGTCAGAGGTTCCTGCCGGCGCCAGGCAGCCTGCGCATGCGTAAGGATAGCCTTATATGAAAGTGTGCGCTTTTCAATGTGCGTCCACCCAAGACACGAAAAAAAATTACGAGCCCTTTCCCTGTCGGGAAAATGGGGGCAAGCGATGCTTGGCGTGTGCGCCAAGCTTCGTCATTAGAATATTCATTAGAATTAAGAAAGGGTATTTATTAGAGTATTCCAATGTCATCAGAATAATGTTTATCAGAATATTCCACGCACTCGACAAATACCATACGTGAGGTCACCGAAACATCTGTTCCAATATTTTTTTTCTTGACTTACTCGACGGCTCTCTTGAATTGAAGGCTGTATAAGCTCCAGGCATCACCCACGGCGTAATTGTAGATACCTATCGCAATCATAGTCTTTCTCTTGCGGTCGCTCCCTTGGATGTATTTCAGCTTCTGTAGGAGAGGCCGTCCGAAAAAGAAAACTCGGTTAACGCAAAACAATGTGGATGCGGAAAAAGAAGTTTACTGGGTTTCTTATCCCATGCTAGGACGACTTGGCGGCGAAAGTCATTATTAAACGTCTGTATTATTTCGACATCATTCTCAACCATTCTCACTTATTTTAATTACTCCCAGTTTTTAAAATTGCACTGACATACCAATCACTTACTGTCAACTGCTCAATTACTCTCGGTTACTTCTTAGTTGCTCTGAATTACTGCTTAATTTCAATTACGTCTTAATTACTTCCGATCGCGTCTTATAAATCTCAATCACTTCTTTGTTCTCTTTGTAGTCCTTTAGTGGACGTAAGGCGCCTTGTATGACGCATACAAATTGCGCATGCTATTCAGTTGCATGTTACCAAAAAGTCTGTTGTAAACAAAGAAAGTGATAAAAAACGTCTGAATAATTATAAAGAAGAATAATTATGTAAGGAAGAACCAGGAGGCGTGCCGGTCGCCTTTTTTTGCGTTTTTTTTTGTTTATTCAACCATTCGTTTTGACACCGACGCCGATGGTGACTTTTCGCGTTTGGTGAGGCTTTCGCATTAATACGGACGTTTCAGCGAGAAAGATTCCGAACGGAATCTTTCTCGCTGAAACGTCCGTATTAATCTTTCTCGCTGAAAATGGACATTTCGCCAAGTGCGTACGAAGTGGCCATGACCTAAGGTGTCTTCATTCCAGGCGTGATGCTACTCCTGCTATTACATTGTGGAACGTTCATAGACAATGTAGCAAGGTAAAGCGCGTAGAATTGCTGCTCTGGTCGACCGGGAAGCCACTGAATTCTAATCTAACGCCGGTCATGTAATTTGCACCGCTTAAGGACAAATTCTGGCTAGCCATAACCCTCCGACCAGCTTTTGAGCAGGTGTTCTTCGTCTCCAATACAATTCTATGACATTCGTCTTTCCCTTACATACACTTCTCCGTTGCGACCACAGAGCTCCCTCGTGCTGAGCCATTGTGGTTAGCAAAAAATTCGGGAGGGGCGAAGCATGTAGGGAAGGGTGTTTCAGCTCCACTAACGTGAAGCCTGTGGAGGGGCGAAGCATGCAGTGTGCGCCGGTGCTTCCCACAGCAAAATCGCTGCTAATGGGCAATGAGAGACAGAAGAAGGTGGTCCTCACCGAGATAATTCACCACATTGTTTTGAGAGAGATTTCTTTGATGAGGCAGTAGTGGTGCCAAGCCTGACACCGGGCATGCAGGGAGGGGTGTTTCAGCTCCGCTAACGTCGTCGGAAAACTGAGTCGGAATGCAGCTTACCCTAAGGTCATTATTATTATTATTATTATTATTATTATTATTATTATTATTATTATTATTATTATTATTATTATTATTATTATTATTATTATTATTATTAATTCTGTGCCGTTATGCAAGGTTTATGAAATCAGTGATCTTGGTGTTGTTGTTGACAGCGCGTTAAACTTTTCTTCTCACGTTAAGCGTGCTGCTATGCGGGGCCTTCGTTCTCTCGGATGTGTTTGTAGAATATCTCGAGAATTCAGGTCTCCCATGGCCCTACACAAATTGTACACGGCAATATGTCTTCCGCAACTTGAGTATGCGTCCGTGATATGGAATGGCATTGCTCAATCCAGCGGTAACACCATTGAACGAGTCCAGAAAAAATTCCTCAGCATATATAACCATCGCTTTGCTAAAAATGACTCTGGATCTCGTTCAAATACTGCTGAGTCATTATCACTGCCATCACTTCACTGCCGACGAAATCGTTCTGATCTCTTATTTCTCTACAAGCTAGTCCACGGTTTCATATCCTGCCCTGTACTTCTCAATTGTGTTAATTTTCGAATTCCGCGTAAGTTAACCAGAGAGAACAGACCGTTTCATGTACCCGCCTGCTTCTTCCAACACTCTACCGTTCACAGAATACAAAGTCTTCATAATATTAATTTTCTTGATCTTGACGTTTTTCATAGTCCACAATCACTGTTTTTATCCGAGCTTTGCACTGTTTTGACATAGTATGGCACAGTGTACAAAGTCTTCCCTTCTCCGTCTTTCCGCATAGTTGTATATGTGCAATCTAATTTTTTATTCCCCTTCAATATTTCTCATATTGTCTTATTTTACTCCTCCCCTTTAGTGTTCATTTCTCTTTGTCTACGTGTTTTTGCTCTTTTTATTTCTGAAGACTGTCTGTATTGTATTGTTTATTTTTATTGATTTTATTTTTACGTGCGCCTGCACAAAGACCTCACGGTTGTTCCTGGGCACGTTAAATAAATGATTGATTGATTGATTGATTGATTATTATTATTATTATTATTATTATTATTATTATTATTATTATTATTATTATTATTATTATTATTATTATTATTATTATTATTATTATTCCCTACATGCCCGGTTTAGGTTCCCTACGGCATGTAGGGAAGGTTATTTCAGCTTCACTAACGTCGTCGGCTATTGGTTGGGCTAACTGTTGCCTTCGTTTTTAGCGGACCGGTGGCAAGTAAAGCCCAATCACTTTGCAGATATGTTTCAAGAAGTGGTGTTTCAAATAGGTTACTCCACCGTCGAAATCCGCGTTTGTGTCTCTGCATGTTTTTAGACAAGAAACTCTTCCCCCTCCCCCGAGGTAATTTTGCATGCGTATACATACACGCACGAGCATAGATAAAGGCTGGCTGAAAACCCCACCGAAATAATTTGCTTGCTACGCCCCTGGCGCCTGTAATTTCCCATCATTCATCTATAAGAAGAGGGCAGGAGGCCAGCGCTTTTTCGCTTTCCTTACTTCTCTACGAGCGCACTAGAAGATACACAAAAGGGGGGGGGTTCTACTTTAAACTTCATTTATTTCGCTTATTTATGGTGTCCACTGGCGAGAATGACGTGTCACCGAGAACTTTTATACCTTCCTCTTGGATTTACGAGCATTATACTTGTGTTATTCACTTAGAAACTTACAAGTAATGAGACGGAGAAGCGGAATTCCTGTGGGGATAAACCTGGGTCCGATCACTATGCACTCACTTCGACCACTTGCGTCACCCGGTCCATCATGGCAAGGAGTCTGTTGGCCTCCGTCAAAACGTTGAGCAGGCCGTAGTGTTTCAAGTTGCGGGACGCCAGTGTGTCTAGATCCCGTTGAAGCGCCGTGTTATCGAAAGTCTCAGGCGTCGTGTAGCTGGAAGGAAAAGGTGCAAGCATTGGAGCATGAAAAAATACAGTTCAACGGCGGCCGCATGAGAAAATCGACAAAAACGCTTTATTATAACTATTATTTTTTTATTCGTATATACTGCAGGCCTTCCACGGCCCATGCAGGAGTGGGTACATGGATACATGAAAAAAACGTACATTGTCAAAAATTAATGGTGCAAATTCTATACACTGTATGAGGTTCATGAATGAGTCAATGGTGTTACAACACACAATATCATTAGATAAGGTATTCCAGAGGGAGACAGCCGACGGAAAAAGGGAATATTACTATTATTTTTATTATTATTAGTAGTAGTAGTAGTAGTAGTAGTAGTAGTAGTAGTAGTGCGTGTTGCTGTTGTCGGTAAAAAAATGCAACCGTGTTACTATAAACACTCCATACACACATGCTGCCGAGGTGGCTCATTGGTTATGGTGCTTGGCTGCTGACCCGGAAGACGCGTGTTCGATCCCGGTCGCACTAAAGTCCCTGAAACTTCGTAAAGTAGCGACATACGTGCATGAAAGCGCGCCTCCTCTCTTTTCTTCCTCCTCTGCCCTCTCCGAGGCTGACGCCGCGTCGGCATTGGCCAACTGCAGTCACGTGGGACCGCTCGGAGCGTTCGTTTGTTTACAGTCGCTCGCGACTGCCATCTTCGCTCTCGAAGCGCGGGTTCGCTGGTTCTCAGCGCATGTGTTTTATGGATACGCGCTTTCCATTCCGCGTACGTTGTGCTCCGAGATACCTTGCACACAAGACCGACGTCACGGTTGGTTGCCATGGGCTTCTGCTGCGCTTTCGGATGCCGAAACAAATCAAGTGAAGGCAAAAAGCTGTTTATGATACCGTCCGGGAAGCGCAACGAGTTGCGAAGGAAGGCTTGGTTACACCGAATCGGAAGATAGAACTTTAGGCCGACGTTTTCGACGCGACTTTGCGATGTAAGTTGCTATCCTCTCACTATAAGTACTCCTCGAGGTTCGCGCAAATCGCTGCGTGCTATAACGCCGCAGACACGTCTCAGTTATTTGGGCAGTACGTCGCTTTTCCTCACACGTTTTATTGCTGCTTCTGCGGGGTCTGTACTAAGTGTTTTTTTTTTCGAAAATGTGATTGCGAAACTTCAGAGATTCGGCGCAGTTCTTTTGAAGAAACACAGTTACCGTGTGAAAGCTCACATTAGGTGTGGTACTCTCTGTTTTTGTTGCGTGCTCGTTTTTTCTGTTTTTTTCCCCCGAAGCAAATAGCTTTCTCTGGCTCTTTGACGCCGACAGATCCGCCGGTGGACTTGCGATAAAAGGTAGGTAGGCAAAGCGTGCGTGTCCAACCGAGTCGCAGGGTGCATTCATCGTTTAGGAACCTCACGTACACGTGTTATTTAGCGCGAAGGTTTGCGTGCGTTTCGTGTGGAGGTTTATATCCGCGAGTGGCTTTCCGCCGCGGTGGAGCAGAGGTTGCGGTGCTCGGCTACTGACCCGAAGGTCGCGGTCGACCTCGGCGGTCACATTTCGACAGAGGCGAATAGCTTGAAGCCAGTGTGCCGTGCGATTTCAGTGTTCGCTAAAGAACATCAGATGGTCAAAATTTCCAGAGCCCTCCACTACGGCTTCTCTCATAATCATATCGTGGTAGTGGGACGTAAAACCCCAAATGATATTAACATCCGCGAGTGGAGCTCTCGCGAAGGAAACGTTTACGGTGGCAGGCTAGTTTATTCGTTCGCTTGCTCGTTCATTGAGCAGCGAGTATAGTTCGTATGTCAAGTACGTCTACGAGGCACA